>NC_062564.1:130052422-130358255 GCF_022837055.1 Prionailurus viverrinus
ACCTGGGTGGCTTGGTCGGTTAAGCGTCCGACTTCGGCTCAGGTCATGATCTCACGGTCCATGAGTTCCAGCCCCCAAGTTGGGCTCTGTGCTGACCGCTCAGAGCCTGGAGCCTGTTTCAGATTCTGTGTCTCCCTCTCTCTCTGACCCTCCCCTGTTCATGCTCTCTCTCTGTCTCAAAAGTAAATAAATGTTAAAAAAAAAATTAGAAAACTAAAGCTCTTAATAATAATGGCTTAATACAACTCAGATAGTATATAAAATCTTTGAATCCCAAGTCTTACATATTATGCTCTTTATAAATCAAAAAATTAAATAAATACCCTTCCTCAATTGTTTTGTTGATAGTTTATCTCCCCCTTGTGTCAATTCCTTTAAGTTTATTAAATGCCCCTGGTTCTGAATTTAATTTTATTTTACAAAATAGACCTAGGCTCCATGTACAAATTTCTTTCACATGACTTGATGTATAACATTATAAATTGTTAGTCATCTAAATCTTTGTATGAATCAGGTTATCAGATTGTTAAGAAAAGGGTTTGAAGGAATCATGGGAAGTGCAGGCATCTAGAAGATATAGATAAATATATAAGTATAAAGAAGAATAATGTTGAAGAAAAGGGAAGCAGGACATAGACAAAAAGGAGACCTCACTTCCTGCTCCTACCCCCAAAGAGAATAACCGTCAAAGTAATTAATGTGAAAGAACTATTGCCCTAGGGATACCAGATCATTTGAGTGTCTCTCTGGATTCACTTATCCATTTTTCACAATATTCTTTCACTATTTGATCTTAAATATTTTGGTTCATGTGTGCCCAGATTAAAAATATATGTATTTAGGATGTACTTCAAAAGTGATTTTTAGGTTGCTAGCCACTTGGATTAGCTGTGGCTGTATTTTCCTTCAGTAAAATGCACAATTTAAAATTCAGGGACATACTGGTCAGTAATAAGTAACAAAACACATTTTATGCTTAATGGTTTGGTGACATAATACTATCTAAAAGTCATTCATAGAATTTACAAACATGTGTATGGAAGTACAAAGTATTCAGGATGATTTCGGAGCTGTAATAAAGTACTATTCATTTTTCCCTACCATGTGATTTTCTGAAATACTTTCATATAGTATAAATAAAAAATAAGACACAGCAGGGAATAAATTCTGGTATGGAAAGTTATGGTCAGGATATCATTACCTACAAGTTAGAGGCAATTTTTAGAAGAAGCATGAAATTTAAAAAATTACATTCTTTTATCATGTAAAAAGTTGAATCTTGGAGATAGGAAATTTATTTAATAACAGCAATTTTTTAAATAACCGACATTTTTTTTGTATTTAGGATGTTTATGGGTGTTAGAAACACTTACTACCAAAAAAAGGGACCATTCCAGAGTGTAAAAAGGAGTTCTAATGATATTTTTTTTCTTTTGAAAAGCTGTTTTATCAAAGCAAATCATTTTCTTTAGACACTCAGACTAGCCTCAAAAAGTTTGCTAACAAAGAGAAAACAGATGGACCACCAGCTTTAAAGTTAGTCATGCTTAAAAAGAAATAAAATTGACTTTTAAATAGAAAAAAATCAACAAAGCATAAAGTGTAATGAAACAAAACCTATAAGTTGCTAAGATCCACAAATATTGTTAGTTATATTTATTCATGTAATTTTATTATTTTATTTCAAATATAACTTCTTGCCTACTGAAAATATGAATATTTTCATTTTGATTTTTACTTGGTAATAAATAATTCAAGATTCAGTAGAGACTGTAAAGTTGATTTTATACGGA
The DNA here is from genome assembly GCF_022837055.1 of Prionailurus viverrinus. Classification (NCBI taxonomy): domain Eukaryota; kingdom Metazoa; phylum Chordata; class Mammalia; order Carnivora; family Felidae; genus Prionailurus; species Prionailurus viverrinus. The sequence goes on from NC_062564.1 coordinate 130,054,216, forward strand.
AAGCATGGCTAAGGTTTATATGGGACTTACTTGCTTGCCTGAAATTATAAAGATTGCTCATGGCAGTCAACAACAATTCCAGATTTCTCAGATTTCATTGTTTAATGTTTCCGTACAAAACCCATCAACTTTCATTTTAATGCATAGGTACAAGATATTCATTTGATGTAAAACAAAGTCAAAAGGATTTCTATTGGAATAGTTAATTATATGTTCCAGCTATTATGCTATATTTCAGCAATACTCATGAACTGAGGATATGTAGATAAAGTTGTATGTCTTAAGTTTGAGGCATAAAAAGGAAGGCATTTTGTCCTGAGTTGAGAAATAAAGGTCAAATGGTAAGCATGTAATGATGGAGATTACATATGTATGCACTGACATTTGCAAGGTGTGTTCTGTATAATAGGCTATAGTAAAAAAGGACATGGTAACGGGATGTGGGTTTAAAGTAGATCTACCTGTATTCTTCAGATGAAATTGTCTAGAAGTAGAAGCAATAAGTCTTTACTGGCTATGGATGTCTCATGCATTTCAATAGAGGCTCATGTTGAAAGGATCAGGTGTTAGAATTGTAAGGTTGAAGTGAGTCCAGGCCATACTGATGGCGGTTTTTGCTCTAACATTGGGAGATTGGCAGTTTTACTTCTTCCTTACCAATGAGGGTGCCTTTTATTTCTTTTTTGTTGTCTGATTGCTATGAGTAGGACTTGCAGTTCTATGCTGAATAAAAGTGGTGAGAGTGGGCATCCCTTCTAGGAAACTCTTTATCTCACCTTCTATTCTGAATGATAGCATTCCTTCATAAAATATTCTTGGCTGAAGATTTGTTCCTTTTAACACTCTTAATGTTTCATGGCATTCCCTTCTGGCCTACAAAGTTTCTGCTGAAAAATAGTTTTATGAAATTTCCCTTGTATGTAACTAACTGTCTTCTTTTCTCTTGCTGCTCTAAATTCTTTTTCTTTATCACTACTTTTTGCCAGTTTAATTACTATATATTTTGGTGCAGCCCTCCTTGTGTTGATTTTGTTGGGGTCTCTCTGTCCTTCCTGGATCTGGATATATGTTTCCTTCCCCAGATTAGAGAAGTTTTCAGCTATTATCTCTGAATATTTTTTTTGCCCCCTTTTCATACTCTCCTGGGATCCCTATAAGGCGATTTTTATTACACTTGATGGAGTCACTGAGTTCTCTATTTTCATTTTGCATAATTTTTTCTCTCAACTGCTCAGCCTGAGTACTTTCCATTAATCTGTCCTCCAGGTCACTGATTCCTCTGCTTTCTCTAGACTGCTATTTATTCCATCTAGTATGTATGTATGTATGCATATATGTATGTATTTATTTAATGTTTATTTACTTATTTTGAGAGTGAGCATGAGCAGGGGAGAGGCAGAGAGAGGGAAAGAGAGAATCCCCCAAATGCTCCACACTGTCAGTGCAGAGTCCAATGTGGTGCTTGATCCCACAAAACATGAGACCATGACCTCACCCCAAATCAAGAGTTGCAGGCTTAACCAACTGAGCCACCAGGCACCCCCAAATAGTATATTTTTAATTTCATCTATTTTGTTCTTCATCTTTGTTTTTTTTTAAGAGTCTCACTGATGTCCTCCACTCTTTACTCAAGCACAGCGAATATGTTTATGATCATTACTTTACATTCTTTATCAGGCATATTACTTATTACTGTTTTGCTTAGATCTCATGCTGTGGTTTTGTCCTGTCCTTTGATTTGGGAAATAGTCCTCTGTCTCCTCATTTTGTCTAACTCTATGTGTCTGTTTCCCTGTGTTAGGAAAGTCAGCTTCATCTCCTGATTTTAAACGTGTGTGCTCATCTACTACTTTCAAAAAGGTGGCTGGTCCTCTTACACATGAGATGCACTGCTGATGCAGAGCCATCTGGGTCTACTTGACAAACCATGTGCAGATTGGGGTACAGTGTGCTGGGTATTTTTCCAACTAAATGTTTGGGTGGCCATGGTCTGGTCCAGATTAATTCCACTCTCCCTAGGAGATCACATCCATTCCTGTGACTGTACATACCATCTTAATGTCAATAACCCTTAAACTTCTACTTAAATCTAAATTTATTAAGAGTTTTGTTTTTAATGTCTACCTTCATGAGTGTAGGTCAACCATGTCATTTCCCAACTGAATTCATCATAATTTTATCATTATAGTTTTCAACTATTCTTGACAATTTCAATAATATTTGTTGAACAAATGAATGAATTAAGACCATTCAGAAAATTTGGAATTGTTCTTGAAACTTTTCCCTTTCCCACTCCATACCATTCAATCCATCACTATTTCTGGTGATTGTATTATCATTCTGCTCACTTCTTTCCATCTACATCCCTCTAGTGTAGAGGGTGAGGTACCATTACTGTCTTCCAGGATTATTGCATCCCTCTCCTGTATGTTAACACACATACCAGAAAATAGTTATAGAAATCTGTTTTAAAATGCAAGTCTAATCATTCCATTGATCTCATTGTTTTCTTTAAATATCTCCCTACTGAATTTCAACAAGATAGAAATGTTAATAGTGTACATGACCCAGAATAATCTATCCATACCTACCTCTCTAATTTCTTCCTGGGACAAATTTCTCCTCAATCGTTGAGTTTCTAGCAAAATTGTTCACCTTTGAATTACTTAAATATGGAAATCTCTCCTTCACATCATTTACATTCATTATCTTGTACTTTCTACTTGGAATGGTCTGTCTTAAATTTTTGCCTTACAATTATAAATCAGTCCCCAGGGGTGCCAGGGTGGCTCAGTCGGTTAAGCGTCCGACTTTGGCTCAGGTCATGATCTCACAGTCTGTAGGTTCGAGCCCCGTGTAGGGCTCTGTGCTGACAGCTCAGAGCCTGGAGCCTGTTTCAGATTCTGTGTCTCCCTCTTTCTCTGACCCTCCCTGTTCATGCTCTCTCTCTGTCTCACAAATAAATAAATGTTAAAAAAAAATTAAAAAAAAAATAAATCAGTCCCCAAAACATTCTTAAAAACATTCACACACCCTGCAGTTTAAAACATGTGATGATAATTCACTAAGCTAGCTCTGTCAATATAGCATGAGACTCTTAAAACAAGTTATAATGTTTCATAATTATAATAAAGACATACCCCATAATTTTTCTTTATAGCAGTTGTCCTAATTGGTGTATACACAAATATTTTGTGCACTTAACACCTGTCACTCTTTAGACTGTAAGTTCTGTGGGAGAAAATATTAGGCAAAGCATTCATATATATTTTACCAGTATCTAGGCTTGTTTCTGATACAAAGAAAGTGTTTGATAGACATTTATTGAAGATAACTAGGAAATGAAAGCATTGGGTGAAATGTGGAAAAGAGAAAATGATCAAAGAGATATATATAATCTCAACCAAATCCTCCAGAATAAATGTTTTTTGAATTACTATAAATCAGGAAGACATCCTGGTATTAGGGATAAAGAGTAGGTATATAAGATCTATTTTGGGAACTTTTGGTATTATGATTTCTTGCTAAGAGGGGACGGGATGTTCACAGAATAATGGAGCAATAGAATATTACATATATAAATTGTTTATGTTGTGTCTTTACCTGCTAAATTAAGGAGTTTAGAATTGTAAAGCAAATAAAGATCTATTGGAAGTTTCTGTAGAGGTAAAGGACATGAAAATGTAGTATTTTAAGAAAGTTAATTGGATAATTAAAAATTAATCAGTCCAAGGTAAAAGTGTCTCAAATAAGGCAACCAAGAATGCATATACTGAGGAGGAGTCAAGACAGCAAAACAGCATGGAAGATTTTTTCTGCCATGTGTCCATGAAATACAGCCAGATCAACACTACAGCATCCTGCATACCTAGAAAACTGATTTGAGGATTAACACAACAATCTGCACAACCTGAATCACAGATTCAGCAGATACATGATGCAGAGAGGTGAACTGTGGGGAGAGAGAAGCCACAGAGAGCAGAGACCTGTTTTTGCTTGCGGAGAGAGGATGGAGATGAGGGAGAGTATGGGAAAAGCAACCCCCCCCCCCAAAGCAGCTGGAGAGAAAGTGGAAAAGTGGAAACAGCTGCAGGGATTGAGCTAAAAAGGGAGAAAGGAGAGGGCTTAAATTCCATTAAGACTCTATAAACAGGGGGGACACAGAGTCTGAAACTTGACAGCTTGATACCTGGCGATGCTCTGGTGAAAAGGGAAAATCCCCAGGAGCAGAGTGAAGTCCGGAGGTCTTTGGGCCATAAGGGGAGAGGAAAATCCCCTGCTGGAAGGACACCTGGTGGAGGCTGTATGTGCCCCACTCCCAAAGAAGGCAAAGATCTAAGTGGACTTGGGAGAACAACGACATTTGCTGGTGCGGTACAAGGTCGTTGGGGGTGAATACAGGTGCCAGATGTGTGATGTGATTTTCCTTAATCTCTGAAATGCTGCTGCTACACAATCACATGAACTTTCTCTGGAGTGGGCTGGCACCCAGCCGAAGTCTCTGGGCATTGGCAGCAGTGCAGTCCTGCGAGCATTCCTGGGTGTGGCTGGCACCCAGCCATTGCTTGGTGAGACCTTTCTGTAGAGGGGCAGAATGGATTGAAGCCACAGTTCCTCAGAAATAAGGGGTCGGGAAACACAGCTGCATTTGAGATAAAACTCAGGAGGGAGATACTGCCTGGGTCTTGGTCACAGACAGTGTAAAAACAGGGAGTGAACAGAAGCTGAAGACAAAGGATGGATGTGCAATTTTTGACTGGGGAGAAGAGAGTTCTGATACTAGAGACTGGGTAGCTAGGTGACACCATTTTCACCCCTCCCATGCATACACACCTACAAGTGCCACAACAATCCACCCCATTAAGGTAAGCAGCGCCATCTGGTGGAGAAAGGAGCCATTACACTAAGCCCTGCCCAACTGGGCCAACCTCGCTCTTCTGGAACACATATCTCTCTGCCTGCTTAGTTTATGGACTATAAAGCACTTCATAGTTTGACTTCTAAGGGAAAACCAAATAATTTCAATCATATTTCAGTCTGTTCAATGGTCCATCTATTCTTTTTTATTCTCTTTTTTGTTTCTTTTTCTTGAATACAGAAAATTTTTTTTTCAATTTTTATTAAAAATATTTTTAATTTTTTCTCTAGTATACTTGTTACTTCCATATAAATTTTTTCAAATTCTATTGCATTGTATTCATTTTTACAAATTTTCAAACAATTTCCTTTTTTTTTTCTCCTTTCCCTTTTTTTCCTGTAACCTATCAAGCCCCTTTCAACACCCAGACCAAAACACACCTAGGGTCTAGCATCATTTATTTGATTTGGGTGTGTGTATGTGTTTAATTTTTTAATTTTAATTCTTTACCTCATTCCTTTTCTCCCTTCAAAATTACAAAAAGAAGGAATTCACCCCAAAAGAGTGAGCAGGAAGAAATGACAGCCAGGGACTTAACCAACACAGATATAAGCAAGATGTCCGAACCAGAATTGAGAATCACAATAATAAGAAAACTAGCTGGAGTCAAAAATAGATTAGAATCCTTTTTTGCAGAGATAAAACAAGTAAAAGCTAGTCAGAATGAAGTAAAAAAATGCTATAACTGAGCTGCAATCTCACTGGATGCCACATCAGCAAGGATGGATGAGGTAGAGCAGAGAATCAGCAATATAGAACAAACTTATGGAGAAAGATGAAGCAGAAAAAAAGAGGGAGACTAAGGCAAAAAAGCACAATTTGAGAATTAGAGAAATCAGTGACTCATGAAGAAGGAACATCAGAATCATAGGGGTCCCAGAAGATGAAGAGATAAAGGGGTAGAATGGTTATGTAAGCAAGTCATAGTGGAAAACTTTCCTAACCTGGGGAAAGACACATCAAAACTCAGGAAGCACAGAGGACTCCCACTAGATTCAACAAAAACCGGCCATCAACAAGGTATATCATAGTCCAATTCACAATATACTCAGGCAAGGAAAGAATCATGAAAGCACAAAGGGAAAAAAATCCTTAACTACAAGGGAAGACAGGTTGGGTTTGCAGCAGACCTATCCACAGAAACTTGGCAGGCCAGAAAGGAGTAGCAGGACATATTCAATGTGCTGAATTGGAAAATATGTAGCCAAGAATTCTTTATCCAGCGAGGCTATCATTCAAAATACAAGGAGAGATTAAAAGTTTCCCAGACAAACAAAAATTAAAGAATTCATGACCACTAAACCAGCCCTGCAAGAAACATTAAGGGGGACTCTCTGAGGGGAGAAAAGATGAAAAAATAAATAATAAATATCAAAAGCAACAAACTAGAAAGGACCAGAAAACACCACCAGAAACTCCAAATCTATAAGCAACATCATGGCAATACATTCATATCTTTCAGTACTCACTCTAAACATCAATGGACTCAGTGCTCCAATCAAAAGACATGGGGTAACAGAATGGATAAGAAAACAAGATCCATCTATATGCTGTTTACAAGAGACCCACTTTAGACCTAAAGACACCTTCAGATTGAAAGTAAGGGATGGAGAACCCTTGGTCGACAAAAGAAAGCCAGAGTAGCCACACTTGTATCAGACAATCTAGACTTTAAAATAAAGACTGTAACAAGAGATGAAGAAGGGCATGATATCATACTTAAGGGGTATATCCACCAAGAAGACCTAACAATTGTAAACATTTATGCTCCAAATGTGAGAGAAACCAAATATATACATCAATTAATCACAAACAAAAAGAAACTCATTGATAATAATACTATAATATTAGGGGACTTCAACATCCCACTTATAGCAATGGAAAGATCATCTAATCAGAAGATCAACAAGGAAACAATGGCTTTGAATGACACACTGGACCAGATGGACTTAACAGATATATTCAGAACATTTTATCCTAAAGCAGTGGAATTCTTCTCCAGTGCACATGGAACATTCTCCAGAATAAACCACATACTGGGACACAAATAAGCCCTCAACAAGCACAAAAAGATCAAGATTATAACATTCACATTTTCAGACCACAACACTATGAAACTCAAAATCAACCACAAGAAACAATTTGGAAAGGTAACAAATACTTGGAGACTAAAGAACATCCTACTAGAGAATGAATGCGCTAACCAAGAAGTTAAAGAGGAAGTTAAAACGTAAATGGAAGCCAATGAAAATGATAACACCACAGCCCAAAACCTCTGGGATGAAGGAAGTCGGTCATCAGAGGGGAGTATATAGCAATCCAGGCCTTCCTAAAGAAGGAAGAAAGGTCTCAGATACAAAACCTAACCTTGTGCCTTAAGGAGCTGGAAAAAGACCAGCAAATAAAACCCCAAACCAGAAGACAGGAAATAATAAAGATTAGAGCAGAAATTAATGCTATTGAAACAAAAAAAAAACAAAAAACAAAAACAGATCAATGAAACCAGAAGCCGATTCTTTGAAAGATGTAACAAAATTAATAAACCACAGGTCACTTTAATCAAAAAGAAAAAGTAAAGGACCCAAATAAATCAAGAATGAAAGGGGAGAAATCACAACCAACACAACAGAAATAAAAACAATAATAAGAGAATATTATGAGCAATTATATGCCAATAAAATGGGCAATCTGGAAGAAATGGACAAATTCCTAGAAAGAAATAAACTACCAAAACTGAAACAGGAAGAAATAGAAAATTTAAACAGACCCATAAGCAGTAAGGAAATCAAATTAGTAATCAATCAAAAATCTGCCAAAAAGAGTCCAGGGCCAAATGGCTTTCCAGGGGAATTCTACCAAACATTTAAGGAAAAGTTAACACCTATTCTCTTGAAGCTGTTCCAAAAAAGAGAAATGGAAGGAAAATTTCCAACTCTTGCTATGAAGCCAGCATTACTTTGATTCCAAAACCAGACTGAGACCCCACTAAAAAGGAGAACTATAGACCAATTTCCCTTATGAACATGAATGCAAAAATCCTCAACAAGATATTAGCCAACAGAATCCAACAATACATTAAAAAAATTATTCACAACCAAGTGGGATTTATACCTGGGATGCAGGGCTGGTTTAATATCCACAAAACAATGTGATTCATCACATCAATAAAAGAAAGGACAAGAACCATATGACCCTCTCAACAGATGCAGAGAAAGCATTTGGCAAAACACAGTATCCTTTCTTGATAAAAACCATCAAGAAAGTAGGGATAGAAGTATCATACCCTGAGTTCATAAAAGACATAGATGAAAACCCAATTCTATTATCATCCTCAATGGGGAAAAACTGAGAGCTTTCCCGTTAAGTTCAGGGACAAGACAGGGATGTCCAATCTCATCACTGTTATTCAACATAGTATTGGAAGTCTCAGTGTCAGCCATCTGACAACACAAAGAAATAAAAGGCATTCAAATTGGCCGGGATGAGGTCAAACTCTCACTCTTCACAGATGACAGGATACTCTATATGGAAAACCCAAAAGACTCCACCAGAAAACTTCTAGAATGGATTCGTGAATTTGGCAAAGTTGTAGGCAGAGATATAAAATCAATGCACAGAAATTGGTTGCATTCATATACACCAACAATGAAGCAACAGAAAGAGAAATCAAGGAATTGATCCCATTTATAATTGCACCAAAAACCATAAAATACCTAGGAATAAATCTAACCAAAGAGCTAAAAAATCTATACACTGAAAACTATAGAAAGCTTATGAAAGAAATTGAAGAAGACACCAAAAAATGGAAAAAATATTCCATGCTCCTGTATAGGAAGAACAAATATTGTTAAAATGTCAATGCTACCCAAAGTAATCTATGTATTCAATGAAATCCCTATCAAAATAACACCAGCATTCTTCATAGAGCTAGAACAAATAATCCTAAAATTTGTATGGAACCAGAAAAAAACCAAATAGCCAAAGCAATCCTGAAAAAGAAAACCAAAGCAGGAGGCATCACAATCCCAGACTTCAAGCTATACTACAAAGCTGTAATCATCAAGACAGTATGGTACTGGCACAAGAACAAACACTCAGATCAATGGAATAGAATAGAGAACCCAGAAATGGACCCACAAACGTATGGCCAACTGATCTTGGACAAAGCAGGAAAGAATATCCAATGAAATAAAGACAGTCTCTTCAGCAAGTGGTTCTGGGAAAACTGGGCAGCAACATGCAGAAGAATGAACCTAGACCACATTCTTACACCATACACAAAAATAAACTCAAATGGATGAAAGACCTAAATGTAAGACAGGAAGCCATCAAAATCCTCGAGGAGAAAGCAAGCAAATACCTCTTTGTCCTTGGCCTCAGCAACTTCTTACTCAACACATCTCCAGAGGCAAGGGAAACAAAAGCAAAAATGAACCACTGGGACCTCATCAAAATAAAAAGCTTCTGCATAGTGAAGGTAACAATTAGCAAAACTAAAACGCAAAATGGGAGAAGATATTTGCAAACGACATATCAGATAAAGGGTTAGTATCCTAAATCTATAAAGAACTTATCAAACTCAACACCCAAAAAACAAATAATACAGGGGAGAAATGGGCAAAAGACATGAATAGACACTTCTCCAAAGAAGACATCCAGATGGCCAACCTACACATGAAAAAATGTTCCACATAACTCATCATCAGGGAAATGCCTGATCAAAATCACAATGAGATATCACCTCACACCTGTCAGAATGGCTAACATTAACAACTTGGGCAACAACAGATGTTGGTTTTGATGTGGAGAAAGAGGATCCCTTTTGCACTGCTAGTGGGAATGCAAACTGGTGCAGTCACTGGAAAACAGTATGGAGGTTCCTCAAAAAATTAAAAATAGAACTATCCTATGACCCAGGAATTGCACAACTAGGTATTTATCCAGTGGATACAGGTATGCTGTTTCAAAGGGGCACATGCACCCCAATGTTTACAGCAGCACTATCAACAATAGCCAGTGTGCAAAGAGCCCAAATGTCCATCGATGGATGAATGGAAAAAGAAGATGTGGTGTGTGTGTGTATATATATATATATATATATATATATATATATGTGTGTATATATATATATATATGCATACATACATACAATGGCATATTACTCAGCAATCAAAAAGAAAGAAATCTTTCCATTTGCAACTACATGGATGGAAATAGAGGGTATTATGCTAAGCGAAATTAGAAAGACAAATATCATTTGACTTCACTCACATGAGGACTTTAAGACCTAGAACACATGAACACAAAGGAAGGGAAGCAAAAACAATATAAAAGCAGAGAGGGGGAGAAATCATAAAAGACTCTTAAATATGGAGAACAAACAGGGTTACTAGAGGGGTTGTGGGAGGGGGATGGGCTAAATGGGTAAGGGGCATTAAGGAATCTACTCCTGAAGTCATTGTTGCACTATATGCTAACTAACTTGGATGTAAATAGGAAAAAAAAATGCATATACTTAGCAGGTATCAAAGAAGGCATGTATCACAAACAGTGGTTATAGTTAAAGTTATTCATCCTGGGAAGATGGCGGCATAGGAGGAAGCTGGGCTCACCGCACGTCCTGCTGATCCCTTAGATTCCACCTACACTGCCTAAATAACCCAGAAAACTACCAGAAGACTAGCAGAATGGAGTCTCTGGAGCCAAGTGCAGATGAGAGGCCCACTGAAGAGGGTAGGAAGGGCAGAGAGGCGGTGTGCGCTCCACGGACTGGCGGGAGGGAGCCAGGGAGGAGGAGCAGTCCGCCGCCAAGCAGAGCCCCCAAGTCTGGCTTGCAAAAGCAGAGGGGCCGGACCAAGTGTGTTCAGACAGCAAGCGGGACTTAACATCTGGAAGGTTATAAGTTAACAGCTCTACTCGGAGAGCGGGAAGGCTGGAGGACAACGGGAGGGAGAGTTGCTGAGCCCCAGGACCACAGAGCTCAGTTTGGCGGGGAACAAAGGCACTCGCCAGCGCCATCGCCCTCACCCATCCCCCAGCCAGAATCCCAAAGGGAACCAGTTCCTGCCAGGGAACTTGCTTGCACCACGCAAACACCCAACGCTGTGCTTCTGTGGATCCATCCCTGCGGTGGGTCTGACTCCCTCCTGGTGCCACAGGGCCCCTCCCGAAGCGGATCTCTGAAGGAAAAGCGAGCTGATCCTGCCCCTCCCGTGCCTGTGCACCTTGCCGATCCACCCCAGCTAATACACCAGATTCCTAGCACCACAAGCCTGGCAGTGTGCAAGTAGCCCAGATGGGTCACCCCACCCCACAGTGAATCCCTCCCCTAGGAGAGGGGAAGAGAAGGCACACACCAGTTTGACTGTGGCCCCAGCAGTGGGCTGGGGGCAGACATCAGGTCTGACTGCGGCCCCGCCCACCAATGCAAGTTATTCAAGACAGCACAGGGGAAGTGCCCCGCAGTCCCCCACCACTCCAGGGACTATCCAAAATGACGATATGGAAGAATTCCCCTCAGAAAAATGCCCAGGAAATAACAACAACTAATGAACTGATCAAAAATAATTTAAACAATATAACAGAAAGTGAATTTAGAATAATAGTCACAAAATTAATCTTGGGCTTGAAAACAGTATAAAGGACAGCAGAGAATCTCTTGCTACAGAGATCAAGGGACTAAAAACAGCCAGGAGGAGCTAAAAAATGCTATCAATGAGTTGCAAAATAAAATGGAGACAACTACGGCTCGGATTGAAGAGGCAGAGGAGAGAATAGTTGACTAGAAGATAAAATTATGGAAAAAGAAGAAGCTGAGAAAAAGAGATAAAAAAATCCAGGAGTATGAGGGGAAAATTAGAGAACTAAGTGATGCACTAAAGAGAAATAATACACGCATAATTGGTATTCCAGAGGAGGAAGAGAGAGGGAAATGTATTAAAGGTGTACTTGAAGAAATAATAGCTGAGAACTTCCCGGATCTGAGGAAGGAAAAAGGCACTGAAATCCAAGAGGCACAGAGAACTCCCTTCAGACGTAACTTGAATTGATCTTCTGCACGACATATCATAGTGAAACTGGCAAAATACAAGGATAAAGAGAAAATTATGAAAGCAGCTAGAGATAAACATGCTCTAACATAAAGGGAGATCTATAAGACTCGTGACTGATCTCTCTACTGAAACTTGGCAGGCCAGAAAGGAATGGCAGGAGATCTTCAATGTGATGAACAGAAAAAATATGCAACCGAGAATCCTATATCCAGCAAGTCTGTCATTCAGAATAAAGGAGAGATAAAGGTCTTCCCAAACAAACAAAAACTGAAGGAATTTGCCACCACTAAACCAGCCCTACAAGAGATCCTAAGGGGCATCCTGTGAGACAAAGTACCAGAGACATCGCCACAAGCATAAAACCTACGGACATCACAATGACTCTAAACCCATATCTTTTTATAATAACACTGAATGTAAATGGACTAAATGCACCAACCAAAAGACATAGGGTATCAGAATGGATAAAAAAACAAGACCCATCTATTTTCTGTCTACAAGAGACTCATTTTAGACCTGAGGACACCTTCAGATTGAGAGTGAGGGGATGCAGAACTATTTATAATGCCACTGGAAATCAAAAGAAAGCTGGAGTAGCCATACTTATATCAGACAAACTAGACTTTAAGTTAAAGGCTGTAACAAGAGGTGAAGAAGGACAGTATAAATAATTACAGGGTATATCCATCAGGAAGAACTAACAATTATAAATGTCTTTGCGCCGAATACGGGAGCCCCCAAATATATAAAACAATTACTCACAAACATAAGCAACCTTATTGATAAGAATGTGGTAATTGCAGGGGACTTTAACACTCCACTTACAGAAATGGATAGATCATCTAGACACAGGATCAATAAGGAAACAAGGGCCCTGAATGAGACATTGGATCAGATGGACTTGACAGATATATTTAGAACTCTGCATCCCAAAGCAACAGAATATACTTTCTTCTCGAGTGCACATGGAACATTCTCTAAGATAGGTCACATACTGGGTCACAAAACAGCCCTTCAAAAGTATACAAGAATTGAAATCATACCATGCATACTTTCAGAACACAATGCTATGAAGCTTGAAATCAACCACAGGAAAAAGTCTGGAAAACCTTCAAAAGCATGGAGGTTAAAGAACACCCTACTAAACAATGAATGGGTCAACCAGGCAATTAGAGGAGAAATTTAAAAGTATATGGAAACAAATGAAAATGAAAATACAACAATCCAAACGCTTTGGGACGCAGCGAAGGCAGTCCTGAGAGGAAAATACATTGCAATCCAGGCCTATCTCAAGAAACAAGAAAAATCCCAAATACAAAATCTAACAGCACACCTAAAGGAAACAGAAGCAGAACAGCAAAGACAGCCTAAATCCAGCAGAAGAGAAATAAAAAAGATCACAGCAGAAATAAACAATATAGAATCTAAAAAAACTGTAGAGCAGATCAACGAAACCAAGAGTTGGTGTTTTGAAAAAATAAACAAAATTGATAAACCTCTAGCCAGGCTTCTCAAAAAGAAAAGGGAGATGACCCAAATAGATAAAATCATGAATGAAAATGGGATTATTACAACCAATCCCTCAGAGATACCAGCAATTATCAGGGAATACTATGAAAAATTATATGCCAACAAACTGGACAACCTGGAAGAAATGGACAAATTCCTAAACACCCACACGCTTCCAAAACTCAATCAGTAGGAAATAGAAAGCTTGAACAGACCCATAACCAGTGAAGAAATTGAATCAGTCATCAAAAATCTCCCAACAAATAATAGTCCAGGACCAGATGGCTTCCCAGGGGAGTTCTACCAGAGATAATACCTATCCTTCTCAAGCTATTCCAAAAAATAGAAAGGGAAAGAAAACTTCCAGACTCATTCTATGAAGCCAGTATTACTTTGATTTCTAAACCAGACAGAGACCCAGTAAACAAAGAGAACTACAGGCCAATATCCCTGATGAATATGGATGCAAAAATTCTCAATAAGATACTAGCAAATCAAATTCAACAGCATATAAAAAGAATTATTCACCATGATCAAGTGGGATTCATTCCTGGGATGCAGGGCTGGTTCAACATTCGCAAATCAATCAATGTGATACATCACATTAATAAAAGAAAAGATAAGAACCATATCATCCTATCAATCGATGCAGAAAGGCCTTTGACAAAATTCAGCAACCTTTCTTAATAAGAACGCTTGAGAAAGTCAGGATAGAAGGAACATACTTAAAGATCATAAAAGCCATGTATGAAAAGCCCACAGCTAACATCATCCTCAACGGGGAAAAACTGAGAGCTTTTTCCCTGAGATCAGGAACACGACAGGGATGTCCACTCTCACCGCTGTTGTTTAACATAGTGTTGGAAGTTCTAGCATCAGCAATCAGACAACAAAAGGAAATCAAAGGCATTACAATTTGCAAAGATGAAGTTAAGCTTTCACTTTTTGCAGATGACATGATATTATACATAGACAATCTGATAGACTCCATCAGAAGTCTGCTAGAACTGACACATGAATTTAGCAAAGTTGCAGGATACAAAATCAATGTACAGAAATCAGTTGCATTCTTATACACTAATAATGAAGCAATAGAAAGACAAAGAAACTGATCCCATTCATAATTGTACCAAGAAGCATAAAATACCTAGGAATAAATCTAACCAAAGATGTAAAAGATCCGTATGCTGAAAACTATAGAAAGCTTATGAAGGTAATTGAAGAAGATAAAAAGAAATGGAAAAACATTCCCTGCTCATGGATTGGAAGAATAAATATTGTCAAAATGTCAATACTACTCAAAGCTATCTACACATTCAGTGCAATCCCAATCAAAATTGCACCAGCATTCTTCTCGAAACTAGAACAAGCAATCCTAAAATTCATATGGAACCACAAAAGGCCCCGAATAGCCAAAGGAATTTTGAAGAAGACCAAAGCAGGAGGCATCACAATCCCAGACTTTAGCCTCTACTACAAAGCTGTCATCATCAAGACAGCATGGTATTGGCACAAAAACAGACACATAGACCAATGGAATAGAATAGAAACCCCAGAACTAGACCCACAAACGTATGGCCAACTCATCTTTGACAAAGCAGGAAAGAACATCCAATGGAAAAAAGGCAGTCTCTTTAACAAATGGTGCTGGGAGAACTGGACAGCAACATGCAGAAGATTGAAACTAGACCACTTTCTCACACCATTCACAAACATAAACTCAAAATGGATAAAGTACCTGAATGTGAGACAGGACACCATCAGAACCCTAGAGGAGAAAGCAGGAAAAGGCCTCTCTGACCTCAGTCGTAGCAATTTCTTACTCGACACATCCCCAAAGGCAAGGGAATTAAAAGCAAAAAGGAATTACTGGGACATCATGAAGATAAAAAGCTTCTGCACAGCAAAGGAAACAACCAACAAAACTAAAAGGTAACCAACGGAATGGGAAAAGATATTTGCAAATGACATACCAGACAAAGGCTAGTATCCAAAATCTATAAAGAGCTAACCAAACTCCACACCCAAAAAACAAATAACCCAGTGAAGAAATGGGCAGAAAATATGAATAGACACTTCTCTAAAGAAGACATCCAGATGGCCAACAGGCACATGAAAAGATGCTCAACGTCGCTCCTCATCAGGGAAATACAAATCAAAACCACACTCAGATATCACCTCACGCCAGTCAGAGTGGCCAAAATGAACAAATCAGGAGACTATAGATGCTGGAGAAGATGTGGAGAAACGGGAACCCTCTTGCACTGTTGGTGGGAATGCAAATTGGTGCAGCCACTCTGGAAAGCAGTGTGGAGGTTCCTCAAAAAATTGAAAATAGACCTACCCTATGACCCAGCAATAGCACTGCTAGGAATTTACCTAAGGGACACAGTAGTACTGATGCACAGGGGCACGTGTACCCCAATGTATAGAAGCGCTCTCAACAATAGCCAAATTATGGAAAGAGCCTAAATGTCCATCAACTGAGGAATGGATAAAGAAATTGTGGTTTATATACACAATGGAGTACTACGTGGCAATGAGAAGGAATGAAATATGGCCCTTTGTAGCAACATGGATGGAACTGGAGAGTGTGATGCTAAGTGAAATAAGCCATACAGAGAAAGACAGATACCATATGTTTTCACTCTTATGTGGATCCTGAGAAACTTAACAGAAACCCATGGGGGAGGGGAAGGAAAAAAAAAAGAGGTTAGAGTGGAAGAGAGCCAAAGCATAAGAGACTCTTAAAAACTGAGAACTGAGGGTTGATGGGGGGGTGGGAGACTCTTAAAGACTCATAAGAGACTCTGAGAACAAACTGAGGGGAGGGTGGGTGATGGGTATTGAGGAGGGCACCTTTTGGGATGAGCACTGGGTGTTGTATGGAAACCAATTTGACAATAAACTTCATATATTGAAAAAAAAAAGTTATTTATCACCAGAAATTCAAAGGTCTCCCATAATAGGCGAGAATAACATTTAAAGCTCCAAAAAAACCTGCAAAATCTGAAACAAGACTTGTAACTAACTTGATTGGTGTTTATACACAAAGTTAAGGGACAGATGAAGGAATATAAATGGACACAAATTTCAATTCTACATGGTAAAAAGGAGTTATACATGTTGAATTTATAACCTACATATTTTAGGACCAAAGGTCATATTTTATTTGCAAAATTCATGTAAAAACCTAACTATTGCTGATTTTCTCCTGTAATATGAGCAAATAACAAAACACTTTGAAGTAAATATTGTGTGTTTATAATTTTCTATACGATATCTATATCTAGGAAAGTTTATTGACAGAAAAGTAATGTACTGTGAAGCATTAGGGTGTTTTTGACTGGGTTGTGTTGCTCAGGGGTTTGTCAATATGAAATAAACTCCTTCAAAAAATATTTATACTAACTTAGGGTAAGTTTCCTGTACCCATCTAGGTGAGTCTGACATGATGCCTGAGATAGTGTTCAAAGAACCCGCCATTTTTTTCTCTTGAAAATTTTTTTTTTCTCTGAAAACTGAGAATCAACTGACTGGGCATTGACACGAGTGGTAGAGAATTACATCTTAAGCCCCTCAAATGGAATTCTATAGATGAAAGGGAATCATGGGAAATGTGATTATGGCATTTGGTGTATATTTGCTGAGTTTGTATTTATTGAGTGGAGAGTAGATAAGGAGGTCATTAGCTTTCCCGGTATTGCTGTTTTGCAGTGATTTCATTTTGCTACACAATAGCTCAGACAATTTAAAAATATTATGGCACTGGGGGGTCTGGGTGGCTCAGTCAGTTAAGCGTCCGACTTCATCTCAAATCATGATCTCATGGTTCATGAGTTCGAGCCCTGCGTCAGGCTCTGAGCTGTTAGCTCTGGAGCCTGCTTCAGAGTCTGTGTCCTCCTCTCTCTCTGTTCCTCTCCCACTCGTACTCTGTCTCTCTCTCTCAAAAAAAAAAGATTTAAAAAAATTTAAACGTTATGGCACTGATAACAAAGCATGCTGTGAACATTCCATGAATAAACTAAGTTCTGCAGCATTCTAGTATCCAGAATGTTGCAAAACATTCTACTTAGATTCTTTCTCTTTCTCTCATCTGTCCCAGGTCATGTCGTTTCAGAGTTCATACCTGAGAGCTGAAGATCTGCATGAATTTGCAGCATTCCTTCTGCATCTTTGTTTCACAAGAGATAACTGGTCAATCACAATAATACATTTTTGAAAGTATAGTTCTTATACAGAAACCCATATAATTTTTGTACTACTTAGTGTCACCCAGAAGAAGTCAAGAAATTGTGAAATAGCAAAACCCCTATACTTAAGGCATTTAAGAGCAAATCATTGGAATTATCTCATTAGTCATTGTTGGCTCTTTTCTTTTCAAAAGCCAAAGGATTCTATGCAAAATCTCATTGTGTTCTCACATAAAATAGACTGACAGATGTCCCAAATAACTGCAGCACAGAAATAATACTATAGAATATATTAATAGACATGATGTGATTAAACAGTAAGTTCTACTTATCCAAAAAATTAGTGCCAATAAGGAAAATGTTCAAAGGTATTTTTCATGGTGTCCATATTTTAACTCAAGTATACCCGATTTTAAGTCCAATCACATAATGTGTTGATCTACCCAAAAGTGGAAGAAAACATCTCTTCCATGAAGGGAGCTCAGATATAATTCATGCAGAACCACAGGGAAGTAAATACAGTTTATACAGCTGGACAAAATGGTTCACATATAGAAATAGTTCCATTCAAAGGCAGTGAAACCACTTCTAGATAACACATTATTAGGATCAAGCATTTGTATAGCGTTTTGAAGGAAACGAATCTTATTTTCATATTAAGATGTATTTAAAGTTATATAAAATAGGCATTTATGATGATAAAGTAGGATAAGAATAAAATAAAAGTAGGATAATATCAGACATGGGGTAAAGAAGATGAAACACATTAACAAAAAAAGTCTGCAGAATGCAAATAATGCAAAAAGAAAAGAAATCCCAGTGTAAAAGCTATAATTGCCTGTAAATATTTCCAAATTCCTCAGTAAGATCAGAAATTTATTAGTGATTACAACCATACTTTTTGGTCATGGCTTCTATATGTAGTTTAGGCTTAAGTTAACTCTACTATGTTATATGGTATGGAAGAAGTCACTCTCAAGCATTCATTTTTCTGTCTTTATGAAGCCCAAAGTCGTTTGTTCTGATTTTTTGTGCATAAAAATTACCTTGTGACAAGTTAAAATAATTGTTTGTGGGACACATGCAGCATAGATGCAGTTGTTCTGAGGTTGGCTCAGAATTCTTCAATTATAACATGCATTGCATTTTATATGATTCTGAGACAAGTGATCTTTGTAGTATACTTTGAGTGAAATATTTCCCTAAGGTAAATAATTTCAGTAGGTGTTATATATATAATGACCACTAGCTATTATAGTTAAAACTTGGATTCTTAAATTAGGGAAGTAGCATTGTCATAGAATGCAACCATAAATAAAACTACATACTGCATATTGTAAAAAAAAAAACCCACAAGACCTTGAGTTTTATATCGTTAAAAATTAGTGCAGTGGTAAGTTCCAAAATGCAGGTAGCTAAAGTAAGAGGTGAATAGCTGTACAAGACTCTCCTTCAAGTATGATTTCATCCAGGAAAACAAATTGGTCATGTATAAACCCTATATTATACGAACTCTTCAGGAATTGTTCATACAGAGGCTTAGACATGCAGAATCTCAACTAACAATTCATTCAAGATCGGAATGCCTATAGTGGTACCAGAGATCTAGTAATATTTCTCCTTTCCCGTACAGACAGAGGTTCCTGCACAAACATCTTTTTGCCTCCATGTTATAATATTTTCTGAAAAGAACAAGACTACCAATTACTGCTATGTAATAATAAAATGAAACTAACATGTCTACTGAAAAAATAACAAAGTAGAGAGGAATCCCAAATATTTTGAGACTTATTCCCAAATTAGATGTCATTCATGGCAAAACTTATTTTACTCTAGGTGCATGCACATTAGAACTTTTATTTCTCTCTATATAAGGATCATATCAGGGAAGAAATAATGCATAAACATGTTGAGTCAGGTAAAACAAATTTTTGATTGGTAAGTCAATAGTTCTTAACTAGGACAATTTTGCCTCTCAAGGGGAATATCGTATGTTCACAATATGTGTATGGGAGTGCAACTATTAGTGTGTGTCAAATAGAGGTCAGTCCCTCAAAAAAAAAGAACTATCTAAATTATCAATAGTGCCAGGGTTGAGAAGACTTGCCATAAATTAAAACTGCAATTCTCTCTAATATTTTCTTGAAATTACTCAAGAACTCAAGAAACATGCTCCTGCCTCTGTCAGTTTATATAACTGCAGATCTAATTTACAAATTGAGGTTAAATCATTTCTTTGGTATACTCCATTCCTAACCATGTCAACTGCTCATCTCACAACCCCTTAGTTTGGTACCTATCAGCTTCCAGCATAGACAATGATCCAACAAAGGATGTCATTTAGGTAGAGTAAGTAATTGCTCTTTATTTCACTGTGTTAAGAAGTACTTTTCTTTATCGATTTTGGGCTGCACCTGAAGCATCACTACAGGTTTTTCCCAACAACCTGAATCTGCTCCTATTGATCAACTAATGCCCTTTGGCAAAATTTTTGCTACACCTTTGCTACGCCAAATATACAGAAAAAGGAAACCGTGCATAGAAAGTAAAACACTGCTATGGGAAACAGCCAGCAACCATTGCTTGCTTATCTCATATCACCAGAGATCACATTGATTGAAAAGAAACAAATTAGAAGGACTTGATGTTGCTCTAAGTTTCTTTTTGTTCTGTATTTATTAATTAACTGCAATATAATTAGGTGGGTAGGTGTGTTTAACAACTCCCCATTCACTTTCACACAGTTATCTAGGAGGTCTGTCAGTGAAGTCTTTACCTGTGGAAAGTTTCTCTTTGTCTAACAAAAAAAATTATGTGATAAAGCATGCTAATTAAGAATCTTTCTCTGACGTCTATAGTACCTACACTGTATCCTATCTTAGTCACTTAAAGGGTGTATGATATTGCTATATTCTTTAACATCTTTGAACTTTGTTTTTCTTGTTTGTAAAATGGGAATGCATGGTTGTCATAAAAGGATGATGGTATGATTGATGAAATATGTGTACAAACAAAAAATTAAAGCATCTATAATGACAAGGATGATAAGGATATGAAGTTCAATTGTCAAAGAGACAAAGTTCAAAGTGAGAAACAATAGAGTCAACCAGAGGTACAGCCTTCCCCATCTCCAAGGCCCTTGGATGAGGCACTAGAATCTTGGCTTAGCCATTGTCATATGAATGCTCTTATGTTTCTTTACTTCATTGTTATTGAAGATTCAGGCTCTGTGCCTGTCTATTCACCAAGAACAAATAATTGATGCAAGACACTTGAGACTAATTATGGATTTTTACAATATGACTATCTAAATTACAGGTCAATTCTGTCAGCTATAACATCTCTTGCCACACTCAGCAGACTTTCCATAGGCTCATCTCCACAAACATAAAGGGGTAAAATGAAATATCTTACTCTTAGAGGAGATTACAGAATCAAACGAGAGGTTATATGTAATGTCCTTAACAAAATGCTTGGCACAAAGTAAATATTAGGAGGATGGTTACTGTATATATCAGCAGAGTAAAGAGGAACATGATGTTTACGACAATAAGGATATTTAATATTTCATCACAATACAATTTTCATAGATAGGTTACATAACTAATAAAGTGTTTTTAAGTTTTTTTTTTGAGAGAGTGAGAATGCACATGAGTGGCAGAGCGGCAGAGAGAGAGGGAGAGAATCCAAAGCAGGTTCCACTCTGTCACTGCAGTGCCTAATGTGGGGCTCAAGCCCATGAATGGTGGGAGGATGACCTGAACCAATATTAAGAATCAGACACCTAACCAACTGAGCCAACCAGAAACCCCACTAATAAAGTATTACTGTGTCAAAAATATAAATGATTAAATATATATGATTATAAAGGAAATCATTGTATTTTTCTTCACCTTGGTCTTCAGGAACTCACAGTAAATCACTGCTGTCCTCAAGCTGTTACCTGTCTTCCTGTATTTTTCTATTATTCCTAATGTGCAAATATATCCAGAAAATTTGGTCAAAGTTATTACTTCTATCTCTCATCACTATGTCAATATGAAGCTTGGAAGTCATCACACTATTCTCTCTGAAGCTGAGGGAAAGTGTTGTTTCTCTATTAAAATGAAAATTGTTAAGAACTTTTTTCCTCCCCTTTATTATGTGTTAAGATTCAATTTATATTGTGTTCTAATTTACAATGGAAAAGTAAAAACAGATTTTTAAAAGTTTATTCATTTATTTTTTGAAAGATATAAAGAGTACACACACCTGCACAAGCGGGGGGGGGGGGGAGGGGGGGAGGGAGGGAGGGAGAATCCCATGCAGACTCCACACTATCAGCACAGAGCCTAATGCAGGGCTCAAACTCACAAACCATGAGATCATGACCTGAGCTGAAATCAAGAGTCAAACACTACCGATTGAACCACCCAGGCATCCCCAAAGAAACAACTTTTGAAATTCATCTTTTCATGACCATGATATTCACTTCTCATAGTTAAGCCCAACATGGTACATTTCTTCACCGGTTGCGCTTGTGCTATTCACGATTGAAGAAAAGGTATTTCAGCTGCTTTACTATTTAGCAAAACTATTGAGAGTTTAGGAAAATGGAGATTGTTTGTTTCACTTTTCTTAATGGATTTATTAGTCCTTTTGCCTAGCATGGCTTACTAATCCCTTCTTTTTACAAACTAATCTGGTCTACTTTAACAGATTCTTTGTGAAACCATTTTCCATGGAAATAGGCCTCTTTTTTTTTCAGTTAACATTTATTTGTAATGTTGCAGTTAAATTTTGCCTTTTGCTTATGTTTTCATGCTATAGTTACCATTTTATATCATGAGCTACCTAAGGGACAGGATCATTTTATATATTTATATGTAAATATATAAATAAACATATATGTGTGTATATATATGTATATAAGTGCGTATGTATATGTGTGTATGTATGTGTGTGTGATATATACAAATATATATATTTTTTTCCAGACTACTAGTAGAGAGGTATACATCCTCTATGTACTCAGAAGAAAGATCACAAAAGAACACTGTAATGAAGAAAATGTGTATCAAAATGGGTAACCAGGCTGCAGGAAACATTTTAGATACATGTTTATAGCCCAGATTTTAAATAAGCATTTAATGATTTGTCTAATGTATATTACTCAAATCGTATAAATAGATACAGATATGGATGGATAGGTATACATACATACTTTTATCACCAGTGGTTATACATATGTATATAATTCATAAGCATTCAAGCACATAACAAAATAGACACACTTATCTTCATCTTATCTTCATGTTTTGATTAACCTACATAATTACTGCCAGCTGCAGAATTATCAATTTTGTTAATACAGTAAGAGGGTGGGATAGAGGTGTAAGAATCGTGTTTTGCAGAGAATGTAAAGAAGTAATAAGTACTCCAAAAGTGGAAAATGATATTCTAGAATAAACACATTTTAACTATCAGGATACAGCGTTCCTCATAAAACAAAAACTATAATATGACTGAATTGACTGATGAAAAAATTTTGTTTATCTGACAACCTAAGAAGCAGTCTAGTCATCTATCCTGATACCAGTGGTTTTCAAACTTCTGTGGCATCTAAGAATCACCTAGGATACTAGTTAAAATGAAATACTTTCACCTTCAAAAAATTTAAATCATTAAGTCCGCTGTATTGGGACCTAGATTCCACATTTTTAACAGTTACCAAAACTCTGATGTATTTGTTAAATATTTTTTGAGTATTTATTATACTTAATAGTTTTTTTTTTCAAAAATCATCTTGAAAATAACAACACGTGTCAAGAACTATGAAGGATTTGAGATTTTACTCTGCTGACATGTTGGCCTGCCATAGTTTCACGGTGCTGGCAGAAGACATCTGAATCCAGGATCAAGCCCCAGGAACTTGATTACTCCTGAAACAGCAGAGCAGCATGAGCTGTTTTTGCACATTAGTTCCCTATGCTCCCATGTTTGCCGGGGGTAACGTAGAGCATTCCAGGTGAGTGCTGCACACAGAATTGATTTGCATCATAGTTGAGAAAGCTTAATCTTTTAAAGGGGGTTTATCAAACCTGTTCAACTTTCAGCTGTTACTATCAATGACATTTTAAACATTAATGCATAATATTCAATAGGTTTTGTTTTGTTTTATTTTGTTTTTAAATTAGAACCATCCAGGGGTGCCTGGGTGGTTCAGCTGGTTCAGCAGCAGACTTTTCATCTCTGCTCAGGTCATGATCTCACCATTTGTGACTTTAATCCCTTCATCAGGCCCTGCGCTGATAGTGTGGAGTCTGCATGGGATTCTCTTTCTCTCCCTCTCTCTCTGCTCCTCCCCTGTTTGCATGCTCTCTCTCTCTCTCAAAGTAAACTTTTTTAAAAATTAGAACCATTCACAATTTCTAACACAGAATTTCACCTTAGACAAATGCATGTGTCTACCAAAGGGTAAAATGAATGCATACAGTAAAAGGTAAAATACTAATCATTGCTTAATTCATTTAAAATTTTATTTTTATGGCATAGTGATTGGGAGCAATATATTCCTAAGGTGGAAGGCAGCAAAATTTCCTGACTCAATTGCTTGGGGATTCTTTCAGCATTTTGAATGAAATGCAGCATTCAGATATTCTTAAGGATCACTTAAAGAAATGTTAGATCAGAATACATTCCAGATGCATGCTCTAGGACCCTTAGAAGGTTCTTAAACATGGCTAGATACAGTATGTTTTTTGATGCTTAATTCAATTAGATAATCTCAATCTATATTATTCATTGGAATTAATTTTATTCCTCCTGATAATAAAATATAGTATGCTCGAATTGTGACTTTTGAAGCATTTTTTTTCTTTGCCTAATTGACAGTTATTGAACCCAGAGAAAGTCTCTTTGAACAGTAATTTTAGTGTGATTTAGACTTCTTGGCAGTTTTCCTAGTGTCTCCTAGATCCTTTCTCTCCTTTTATTGGGTATTCTCAAATTATACATATATATATATATAAAATTTATATAATTATATATATAATTCAATTTATATATATAATTTATATAATCTCTCTCTATATATATATAATATATAATACATTTGAATAATCTTTCTCTGTGCCCCCCAAGATTTACCTTGTAACTTCGCAGAAACACAGTAACTAGAGCCTTGCCACTGACATAGTGATAAGCTGACTGAACCTAGAGCTAACTCATACAACCAAATATGCAAATGTTTAGTCTTGATAGATAATCATATATTCTAAAAGGTATGAAGGCCTGGGGTAAATATTAGATTTCCATAGATCATTTACATCTTTTTTTTTTCAAAGAACACATTTTTTTTAATGAAATTTATTGACAAATTGGTTTCCATACAACACCCAGTGCTCATCCCAAAAGGTGCCCTCCTCAATACCCATCACCCACCCTCTCCTCCCTCCCACCCCCCATCAACCCTCAGTTTGTACTCAGTTTTTAACAGTCTCTTATGCTTTGGCTCTCTCTCATTCTAACCTCTTTTTTTTTTTTCCTTCCCCTCCCCCATGGGTTCCTGATAAGTTTCTCAGGATCCACATAAGAGTGAAATCATATGGTATCTGTCTTTCTCTGTATGGCTTATTTCACTTAGCATCACACTCTCCAGTTCCATCCACGTTGCTACAAAAGGCCATATTTCATTTTTTTCTCCTTGCCACGTAATATTCCATTGTGTATATAAACCACAATTTCTTTATCCATTCATCAGTTGATGGACATTTAGGCTCTTTCCATAATTTGGCTATTGTTGAGAGTGCTGCTATGAACATTGGGGTACAAGTGGCCCTATGCATCAGTACTCCTGTATCCCTTGGATAAATTCCTAGCAGTGCTATTGCTGGGTCATAGGGTAGGTCTATTTTTAATTTTCTGAGGAACCTCCACACTGCTTTCCAGAGTGGCTGCACCAGTTTGCATTCCCACCAACAGTGCAAGAGGGTTCCCGTTTCTCCACATCCTCTCCAGCATCTATAGTCTCCTGATTTGTTCATTTTGGCCACTCTGACTGGCGTGAGGTGATACCTGAGTGTGGTTTTGATTTGTATTTCCCTGATAAGGAACGACGCTGAACATCTTTTCATGTGCCTGTTGGCCATCCGGATGTCTTCTTTAGAGAAGTGTCTATTCATGTTTTCTGCCCATTTCTTCACTGGGTTATTTGTTTTTCGGGTGTGGAGTTTCATGAGCTCTTTATAGATTTTGGTTACTAGCCCTTTGTCCGATATGTCATTTGCGAATATCTTTTCCCATTCCGTTGGTTGCCTTTTAGTTTTGTTGGTTGTTTTCTTTGCTGTGCAGAAGCTTTTTATCTTCATAAGGTCCCAGTAATTCACTTTTGCTTTTAATTCCCTTGCCTTTGGGGATGTGTCGAGTAAGAGATTGCTACGGCTGAGGTCAGAGAGGTCTTTTCCTGCTTTCTCCTCTAAGGTTTTGATGGTTTCCTGTTTCACATTTAGGTCCTTTATCCATTTTGAGTTTATGTTTGTGAATGGTGTGAGAAAGTGGTCTAGTTTCAACCTTCTGCATGTTGCTGTCCAGTTCTCCCAGCACCATTTGTTAAAGAGGCTTTTTTCCATTGGATGTTCTTTCCTGCTTTGTCAAAGATGAGTTGGCCATACGGTTGTGGGTCTAGTTCTGGGGTTTCTATTCTATTCCATTGGTCTATGTGTCTGTTCTGGTGCCAATACCATGCTGTCTTGATGATGACAGCTTTGTAGTAGAGGCTAAAGTCTGGGATTGTGATGCCTCCTGCTTTGGTCTTCTTCTTCAAAATTCCTTTGGCTATTCGGGGCCTTTTGTGGTTCCATATGAATTTTAGGATTGCTTGTTCTAGTTTCGAGAAGAATGCTGGTGCAATTTTGATTGGGATTGCATTGAATGTGTAGATAGCTTTGGGTAGTATTGACATTTTGACAATATTTATTCTTCCAATCCATGAGCAGGGAATGTCTTTCCATTTCTTTAAATCTTCTTCAATTTCCTTCATAAGCTTTCTATAGTTTTCAGCATACAGATCCTTTACATCTTTGGTTAGATTTATTCCTAGGTATTTTATGCTTCTTGGTGCAATTGTGAATGGGATCAGTTTCTTTATTTGTCTTTCTGTTGCTTCATTGTTAGTGTATAAGAATGCAACTGATTTCTGTACATTGATTTTGTATCCTGCAACTTTGCTGAATTCCTGTATCAGTTCTAGCAGACTTTTGGTGGAGTCTATCGGATTTTCCATGTATAATATCATGTCATCTGCAAAAAGCGAAAGCTTGACTTCATCTTTGCCAATTTTGATGCCTTTGATTTCCTTTTGTTGTCTGATTGCTGATGCTAGAACTTCCAGCACTATGTTAAACAGCAGCGGTGAGAGTGGGCATCCTTGTCGTGTTCCTGATCTCAGGGAAAAAGCTCTCAGTTTTTCCCCGTTGAGGATGATGTTAGCTGTGGGCTTTTCATAAATGGCTTTTATGATCTTTAAGTATGTTCCTTCTATCCAGACTTTCTCAAGGGTTTTTATTAAGAAAGGGTGCTGGATTTTGTCAAAGGCCTTTTCTGCATCGATTGACAGGATCATATGGTTCTTCTCTTTTTTTTTGTTAATGTGATGTATCACGTTGATTGATTTGCGAATGTTGAACCAGCCCTGCATCCCAGGAATGAATCCCACTTGATCATGGTGAATAATTCTTTTTATATGCTGTTGAATTCGATTTGCTAGTATCTTATTGAGAATTTTTGCATCCATATTCATCAGGGATATTGGCCTGTAGTTCTCTTTTTTTACTGGGTCTCTGTCTGGTTTAGGAATCAAAGTAATACTGGCTTCATAGAATGAGTCTGGAAGTTTTCCTTCCCTTTCTATTTCTTGGAATAGCTTGAGAAGGATAGGTATTATCTCTGCTTTAAACGTCTGGTAGAACTCCCCTGGGAAGCCATCTGGTCCTGGACTCTTATTTGTTGGGAGATTTTTGATAACCGATTCAATTTCTTCGCTGGTTATGGGTCTGTTCAAGCTTTCTATTTCCTCCTGATTGCGTTTTGGAAGAGTGTGGGTGTTCAGGAATTTGTCCATTTCTTCCAGGTTGTCCAATTTGTTGGCATATAATTTTTCATAGTATTCCCTGATAATTGTTTGTATCTCTGAGGGATTGGTTGTAATCATTCCATTTTCATTCATGATTTTATCTATTTGGGTCATCTCCCTTTTCTTTTTGAGAAGCCTGGCTAGAGGTTTGTCAATTTTGTTTATTTTTTCAAAAAACCAACTCTTGGTTTCGTTGATCTGCTCTACAGTTTTTTTAGATTCTATATTGTTTATTTCTGCTCTGATCTTTATTATTTCTCTTCTTCTGCTGGGTTTAGGCTGCCTTTGCTGTTCTGCTTCTAGTTCCTTTAGGTGTGCTGTTAGATTTTGTATTTGGGATTTTTCTTGTTTCTTGAGATAGGCCTGGATTGCAATGTATTTTCCTCTCAGGACTGCCTTTGCTGCGTCCCAAAGCATTTGGATTGTTGTATTTTCATTTTCGTTTGTTTCCATATATTTTTTAATTTCTTCTCTAATTGCCTGGTTGACCCACTCATTCGTTAGTAGGGTGTTCTTTAACCTCCATGCTTTTGGAGGTTTTCCAGACTTTTTTCTGTGGTTGATTTCAAGTTTCATAGCATTGTGGTCTGAAAGTAAGCATGGTATAATTTCAATTCTTGTATACTTATGAAGGGCTGTTTTGTGACCCAGTATATGATCTATCTTGGAGAATGTTCCATGTGCACTCGAGAAGAAAGTATATTCTGTTGCTCTGGGATGCAGAGTTCTAAATATATCTGTCAAGTCCATCTGATCCAATGTCTCATTCAGGGCCCTTGTTTCTTTATTGACCGTGTGTCTAGATGATCTATCCATTTCTGTAAGTGGGGTGTTAAAGTCCCCTGCAATTACCACATTCTTATCAATAAGTTTGCTTAGGTTTGTGAGTAATTGTTTTATATATTTGGGGGCTCCCGTATTCGGCGCAAAGACATTTATAATTGTTAGGTCTTCCTGATGGATAGACCCTGTAACTATTATATAATGTCCTTCTTCATCTCTTGTTACAGCCTTTAACTTAAAGTCTAGTTTGTCTGATATAAGTATGGCTACTCCAGCTTTCTTTTGGCTTCCAGTCGCATGATAAATAGTTCTCCATCCCCTCACTCTCAATCTAAAGGTGTCCTCAGGTCTAAAATGAGTCTCTTATAGACAGCAAATAGATGGGTCTTGTTTTTTTTATCCATTCTGATACCCTATGTCTTTTGGTTGGCGCATTTAATCCACTTACATTCAGTGTTATTATAGAAAGATACGGGTTTAGAGTCATTGTGATGTCTGTATGTTTTATGCTTGTAGTGATGTCTCTGGGACTTTGTCTCACAGGGTCCTCCTTAGGATCTCTTGTAGGGCTGGTTTAGTGGTGACAAATTCCTTCAGTTTTTGTTTGTTTGGGAAGACCTTTATCTCTCCTTCTATTCTAAATGACAGACTTGCTGGATAAAGGATTCTCGGCTGCATATTTTTTCTGTCTAGCACCCTGAAAATCTCGTGCCAATTCTTTCTGGCCTGCTAAGTTTCAAAAGAGAGATCAGTCACGAGTCTTATAGGTCTCCCTTTATATGTGAGGGCATGTTTACCCCTTGCTGCTTTCAGAATTTTCTCTTTATCCTTGTATTTTGCCAGTTTCACTATGATATGTCGTGCAGAAGGTCGATTCAAGTTACGTCTGAAGGGAGTTCTCTGTGCCTCTTGGATTTCAATGCCTTTTTCCTTCCCCAGTTCAGGGAAGTTCTCAGCTATGATTTCTTCAAGTACCCCTTCAGCACCTTTCCCTCTCTCTTCCTCCTCTGGGATACCAATTATGCGTATATTATTTCTTTTTAGTGTATCACTTAGTTCTCTAATTTTCCCCTCATACTCCCGGATTTTTTTATCTCTCTTTTTCTCAGCTTCCTCTTTTTCCATAACTTTATCTTCTAGTTCACCTATTCTCTCCTCTGCCTCTTCAAGCCGAGCTGTGGTGGTTTCCATTTTGTTATGCATTTCGTTTAAAGCGTTTTTCAGCTCCTCGTGACTGTTCCTTAGTCCCTTGATCTCTGTAGCAAGAGATTCTCTGCTGTCCTGTATACTGTTTTCAAGCCCAGCGATTAATTTTATGACTATTATTCTAAATTCACTGTTATGTTATTTAAGTCCTTTTTGATCAGCTCATTAGCGGTTGTTATTTCCTGGAGATTCTTCTGAGGGGAATTCTTCTGCTTGGTCATTTTGGATAGTCCCTGGCGTGGTGAGGACCTGCAGGGCACTTCCCCTGTGCTGTGGTGTATAACTGGAGTTGGTGGGCGGGGCCGCAGTCAGACCTGATGTCTGCCCCCAGCCCACCGCTGGGGCCACAATCAGACTGGAGTGTGCCTTCTCTTCCCCTCTCCTAGGGGTGGGATTCACTGTGGGGTGGTGTGGCTCGTCTGGGCTACTTGCACCCTGCCAGGCTTGTGATGCTGGGGATCTGGCATATTAGCTGGGGTGGGTAGGCAAGGTGCTCGGGGGGAGGAGGGGCAGGCTTAGATCGCTTCTCCTTAGGTGAGCCACTTCAGGAGGGGCCCTGTGGCAGCGGGAGGGAGTCAGATCCGCTGCCGGAGGTTTGGCTCCGCAGAAGCGCACAGTTGGGTGTTTGCGCGAAGCGAGCAAGTTCCCTGGCAGGAACTGGTTCTCTTTGGGATTTTGGCTGGGGGATGGGAAGGGGAGATGGCGCTGGTGAGCGCCTTTGTTCCCCACCAAACTGAGCTCTGTTGTCAGGGGGCTCAGCAGCTCTCCCTCCCTTTGTCCTCCAGCCTTCCCGCTTTCCGAGCAGAGCTGCTGACTTATGACCTCCCAGAGGCTAAGTCGCGCTTGTTGTGGGAACACAGTCCGTCAGGCCCCTCCGCTTTTGCAAGCCAGACTCGGGGGCTCTGCTTGGCCGGCGAGCTGCCCCTCCGCCCCGGCTCCCTCCCGCCAGTCCGTGGAGCGCGCACCGCCTCCCCGCCCTTCCTACCCTCTTCCGTGGGCCTCTCGTCTGCATTTGGCTCCGGCGACTCCGTTCTGCTGATCCTCTGGCGGTTTTCTGGGTTATTTAGGCAGGTGTAGATGGAATCTAAGTGATCAGCAGGACGTGCGTTGAGCCCAGCGTCCTCCTAAGCCGCCATCTTGCCTCCTTCCATTTACATCTCTTAAAGTGTGTTAAAGAAGGTGTCCAATAAAGTTGGCTGGTAGATTCCACTCCAAACAGCAAAATCGCGTTTTCTTATTACACTTATTTATATTGAGATTGACGTGAATATAAGCAATTTAATAAGCTTATTTTTGAAACCTCATTTCTGTTTTACAACTTACTCTACTCCTAAAGTTCTTTATGTAGAGTGTGTTAAACTCAATTTGATAACCTTATTTCCTGAAAATTCATCTGGGCAAACATTTTCTTTTTGAAATAGCCAAATAAAAATGACAATGCCATTTCTAATAACAAGTATTTGCCATTTCAAAGTCATTTTATTGTTAACTATCACTGTAAGCACAATATAAAAATATTCCTGCATGGAACATCCTGCCATGAAAATGGGTTCAGTAAATAGTGCACACTCTCACACAATTTCTTTGTAATCTGCAGCATAGAGGTTCTACACTGGTCTAGGATTCAAGGGTCTGGAATAACGGTTATTTTAGCTATACTTTACTCCGGAGCAAAAGGTCACTGCTCTACTCCTGCATTTCTTGCTTTATCAACTAGATGGCAACATCATCTTCTCAGTTGCAAAAGTCACACTACTGAGAGTTACTAACTTCTCGTTCCATATCCAAAACGTATTCACTTATATAAACATTCTAACACTTCGCATCTCCTTGGCCTCTTCCTCTGCTCAGACCATGATTACTGATAACTACAAATGATTAAGGACTAACTTCTTTCTGGCTCATCCTTGCCCCCTGTCCTCTCCATTATCCACACTGCAACCTAAGTGATTTTTGGAAAATAATTGTCATCATGCCATTCCTTTGGATGTCATTCCAATGGCTCCCATTGATCTCAGATTAAAGTTCAAACTTCTTAAATGGTTTTAGTGCCCTTCAACATCTTTATGGCTTCTCTGTCATTTCTACTATCTTTACATTCTATATTATAATCATGCTGATATCTTTTATTTCCCAGACCACAGAATATTCTATTATCTTTGTTTCCATTGCTAGTGAATTTTGGTCCCTCCTCATTTGGTTAACTTCTACTTATCCTTCAAGTTTCAGTATAAACATCAGTTCTTCAAAGAAGCCTTCCCTATAACCACAAATCCTGGTTATAAGTGTCCACCTAAGTGCTTTCCCGGCAGCCCATAAATAAACAAAACAGTAATCTCACTATATTATAATTTTCTGCCTACTCTTTATATCCAAGCAGGTCACAGAAACCACTAGAAGAGTAACTATGCTTATCCTGTGTAGTTATATTCTTACTGCCTACCTCATGTCTGTTTCAGAGTAGACACTCTGTCAACATTTAATGAGCAAAATACATTGGTGTGCTATGTCAGGAATGTTATAGTAAAGGTATCGTATAGGTATACAAATAGATAATTTAGGAAATTTATCTGTCTCTAGGTATTTTGACAAGGAAGTTATCCTTAAAATTTGAATATAAAAAGAGTGATGATAATACAAGGTGACTTTATACACTAAAGTTGGCAAAATACACCAAGAAGGAGGTCAATAGTGCAGGTCTTTATACATATCACCATTTATACATATCGCCATTGGCAGGCGTTTGGGTTACATTAACTGTTGTGAGCATAGAATCACAGGTGCTCAGTATTTGGGCACTTATTTAAAAAGGAGTGGTCTACTTGATTTATGATATTAGAATTATTTAAAATGACAAAGTTTTTTCTAACACCAGAGTTTTGAGGAAAAATATTAAAAATGAAAACAGTAATTTTTGATAAGTACAATATTCTACAACATTCTAAGGACTGAAAGACCACAAAGATAACTAAGGCAAAGAAGGTAAGCAATTATGTTTGAAAATACAGTATAAGGAGAATTAACAAAAACTATAATTGGGGTGCCTGGGTGGCTCAGTCGGTTAAGCGACCGACTTCAGCTCAGGTCGTGATCTCGCGGTCCGTGATTTCGAGCCCCATGTCGGGCTCTGTGCTGAGAGCTCAGAGCCTGGAGCCTGTTTCAGATTCTGTGTCTCCCTCTCTCTGACCCTCCCCTGTTCATGTTCTGTCCTCTCTGTCTCAAAAATAAATAAACATTAAAAATTTTTTTTAAAAACAAAAACTATAATAATGTAAGTCATGAAATACAAGGGCAGGCAATATTGCTTTCAACAGGTTCAAGAAGTGAGATCTGAATAATGTCATGGATGTATTACAGGAGGACTTGGTGGTGACCAAAATTGGAGGGAATAGAGAATGGAATGAGGATTTCCATAAGGTTTGGAGCATTGTTATCAAAGGCTTGAATCAACAAGGGAGTGCAAGGCCTATCTGGGGAAGATAAAGTATCCACATGTACAATTTTTATTGAATTGGAAAGACAGGGGTAAGGTAAAGGAAGGCTCTTGATAAGATTAGAAAGGAGGACATGAACGCCATATTCATAAGAACTTTAGTCAGTAGGTAATAAGGATCCATTTAAGGTTTTTAACCAGTATCACCATTCTTTAGGAATAAACAAAACAGGGTAAACTGTTTAGTCTGACTCTATCTCGACATTTTCATTAAGCTCTATGAATTTTGTAGAAAGTGTCAGTCCCATATAATTTGATGCTTCCCCTCCTGAAATAAAGAGGGAAATTAAAATTTGAATAGTACAATGGAAATATGCCAGTATTGAAATGCTAATTTAGATGCAGTTTTTGCTGAAGTGAATTTTTGATTGGGGGATATGTAGATTTCAGGAACAAGAAATTTTACTTCTTAGTTGAGAAATATATTCAAGAGCGTAACTGTTATATCTTTAGTGAATCATTTCTGTTGTTTAGTTTTCTCATTCTCCTTATGCCATCATCACATAAAAATCAGCAATTGTTCTTTAACTACATGTATGAAAAGAAAAGGGAGAAGAAAATATCTAATTCTTCAATGCTTTTATTTTTTTGACTACTAATCAGTCCATGATCTCAATGAAACTATGTAAAATAGCTTTGTCGTGCTAAGAGCATCTTTGGAATCTGGGTAGATTTATGGTAAAATAATATTCAATCCATTTTCTTAGACTGAGTAGTTTCCAGTTTTCTACTTGTGCAAAGCAGCTGAAGAGAAAATAAAGGACATAAAGGACATAGCATATAAACTGATTACACTGCAAAGTATAATTGAAAACATGTGCACTGCAATGTTTGAGTAAATGGCAGGCATATAATTGTCAGTTCTTCCTTCTTTAAAGTAGGCATATGGATAACAGGAAATAAGTTTGAAATAATCTTTATGTGGAAGCAAAATTACTTCCTCTTTAGTATTCAGTTCTTAGCAGAATACTTAACATGTTCTGTATTTGAATATAAAGAATCTTTTGGAAGCACAGTAATGATTTGTGGATTGGATTAAACTCAGCACATTTTCAATTCTCAAACTATACATATTGCACAATAAAATACATTATTTAATTGGAAATATGCTCTAGATCAGCACTTTTATTTTCTAAAAACATTGCATCACTTTCAAGTCTATAAATTAGATTTTAAAAGGCTTGTGAACACAGTATAGATAGCTACTAAATGTCATAGACATCATGAAACTCTCTCCTTGTTACTTTATAATAAATAGTGCTCTGAAAATCCTTATTATATACAATTTTAATTATATTTTACTTTAAGAGTCAGGACCAAAATTTTTCCTCCAAAACATTTTTGGGGGTTAGGCATTCTTACATACTGTGCATATACCTATACATTTTATTTTGTGATTTTATAACATGCTTTCAAATGTATTATATAAACATGGGTAATTGTATTATTACATGGGTAATTTATCAGGACCATATTTAAAAAAAACTATTAAAAGTAATTCTTTTATGTAAAATAAGATCTTTTGGTTTATTGAAACCTGTCATTCCAAGAACTATTGATGGATTTGGGACTCCTACTAGGAGATAAGAAACTATGTAATTTATGTATACTAGCTCAGGTCAAATGTGTTACCATTTATTAATAGACAATGTAGCATAATAGAAATAGCATACACTTGGCATTAGGCACCCTTGGATTAAAAATTTGACTGTAGATTATTTTCTACTATATAACTTTGGATAAGTTACTTAAAGTACACAAGATTCTATTTTCATACCAATTAGGGCTAATCGTCATTTCTTAAAGTGTCATAGAGCTTAAATAACCTATATAAAGGGCATTCAATAGCGCCTATAATCAGGATGTTTACTACCAGTATTAGCTTTATACATAGGCAAAACTATGACCTAATTTCTATTATCAAGAAATCTATGCACTGCTCAGGTGTTTGAAATGTAATTGAATAGCAGAGAAGAGAGTCTCACAAATGAAAAAGAAACACCTGCTTGCATCAATGATAAGCAAACCCTTATAATTGCAGGGAACTGTATATTTTTTGTGTGTGCTATAGAAAGAGAGCAGCATATGTTCTGTCCCCATACTTAGTATGTCAGGATAGTGCTGAACCCTGTTCTCCAGAGACCTCTAAGTCAAACCTTTCCACATGACTCTATCTATATGAAAGGCAGTGCAATTAACTGAGAGTTCCAGTTACTATATTTGTGCTTCTGGGCAAATAGTTAATATCCTATCCAAGAAGGATAAATTTGATGCAAGACGCATGCACCCTTAACATTAACTAGGTCTTTTCTAGCCTAGTTTAGGCCTAGAATTCTAGAAATGAGGACCTTCAATAGGGCCTGTCCTGCCTCCAGGTGCTTAGAATTTAAATTTGGCACTCTTTTACAGGCCAACAGCTGCTCTCTTTGCAAGAGGTGGATCACAGAAAAAAAAAATAAACATTTATGCTATATAGGGCACAAAGAACAGCTTGAAGTAGAATGCTCTGAAAACAATGATGGTTAATACAGACTACAGGGGGAAAAATGTTATATAAGTTACACTTTAAGAATTTCTAAGGGCAGCATTACAATAATCCAATTTAAAAGAATTCCAAATTGTGAAAAATGCTGTATTTCAGAGAAAATGTCTCAAGAAAATAATAGTATCTTAACTTTTCAGTGTCTTAAAAATTCTAAAGGCAAGAGTTGAACCCAAAATTTTGAATTTCAGTGGCACAAACAGCTTCAAAAAGGTGGCATAAGTAACATTAACCCTACTTTCTAGGTAAGTGTTTTATATATACATATATATATATATATATATATATATATATATACACACACACACACACACACATATACACACACATATATGAGATCTGGTATATCAAATCCTGAATAAACAGTAAAACTACACTAATGATGTCAGATAAAATTAGATGTACAACTATAATACTAGACATAAATATGGCCCAAAAAACACATTTTACTAAATATACAGTTAACTTATACTCATGGTACACCCCATGGAAGAGAGCTCTGTAAGAGTTATATGTTCATAAGACTGCTCCTTTTGAGAATTTTAGAAGTGGATGTGTACAGATATAACAAGCTGAAAAAAATATTAACAGCAGAAATAATAACTTTTATTCTGTGTCCAGAATTTAAAACCCATTTCTTATTCATTGTTTTAGAAAAAAAAAGTATTTATTGAGCTCCTACTGAATTTCAGGCACCATTCTAGACCTTGCTGATGTACCTATGATTAAGAACAAACTGCTCCTCATAGAGTTGACATACTATGCAACAGGAAAAAGAATATTTTATAAGTAAATACATCCTGTACATTCAAAGGCTATGAAGAAAATAAAGGAGGTGGATAATGACTAAATGAAGGGATAAAAGCTAATTTAGTTGAGTAGTCAGAGATCCTCTCAAAGGAAGAAATTTTTTACTTGAAACCTAAATTATGAGTAGAGGCAGCCATATGAAGATCTAAGGAGAGAGAGCCCCAGAAAAAGCAAGTAATGACCTCAGAACCACATATAATACCAGTGTTTCTGAAGAGGAGGGAGTGAAGGAATACTGTACAGAACAAGGTTACAAAAGTAGTCAGAAGATAATCTTCTAGTGTCATAACAAGGATTGTTTTCCATTTTGATTATGTTAACGTACAAGACAATTTTAAGCAGAAGAATCGTAGGATGAGAGACAACACTTTGAAAAAAGTGCTTTTGGCTCCAGCATAGAAAAGTGGATCTACTGGTTTAAAGCGAGAGGAAAGAACTAGTAAATTATTACTGTAGGCCAGGAGAGAGATGACTGAATCTTGGAGGCCCTAAAACATTTTTATTTAAGTGTAATTCAATTCATATATATATATATATATATATATATATAATTTATATATAAATCAAATATATAATTTGTTTTCATGTTTTGAATAACTAGCTTTCCAGTATCAACTATTTGTATAGGCCATAGAAAATTAATTAAGTACTAGTACTAAGCCTGTAATGCATCATAGTTAGAATAGCCTCGATGTTATAATTTTTACTTCTAAAGATCAATATGTTGCTGCCTCCATAAGGTATCATGTGAAGTAATCTGAGCATAATAAATTAATAAAAGCATTTGAGAAATGTACAAAAGTGGGCTTCACAGGAAAAGTGGGCTAGATGTGAGTAACTGAATAATTTGCTTCATTTATTTTGTGGGCCTAACATTTGTGTATTCAATAAATACACAGCAATGGCCAGTCACTGACTGGCACTGTGTTGGGCATTAAACACATGACAGGGAACATAAATGACCTGCTACTGGACTTTATAAAGCTTTTGATCTAGTCAGCCAGATATAAGGGGCAAATGGTCCTTCAGTTGGGAGTAATTTTTGATTGGTTTATTGGTTTTCAGAGAATAGTGATATTCAGATATGTTCCTATATTGATGGAATAAAGCATTTATTCAAAATTATTAATTAGCTTATACTCTTCAAACCCAGTATCAATGCCAGATAACTTTCATAAGGACAAATTACCTTCTGTAATTTGCTTCTGTATAGCTTTTCAGTTTGGTATATACCCATGGGTTTGTTTTTGCTTTGTGGCTTTTGGTATGATGTCCAAGATCATTGAAAATGAATGTAATGAAGCTCCCCCCGCCCCCGTGTTTTCTTCTAGGAGTTTTACAGTTTCAGGTCTTATGTTTAAGTCATTAATCAGTTTTGAAATTATTTCCGTGGGGGCACCTGGGTGGCTCAGTCAGTTAAGCATCTCACTTCAGCTCAGGTCATGATCTCGAGGTCTATGGTTTCAAACCCCGTGTGGGGCTGAGTGCTGATGGCTCAGAGCCTAGAGCCTGCTTCAGATCCTGTGTCTCCCTCTCCTGCTCCTCCCCATTCATGCTCTATCTCTGTGTCTCTCAAAAATAAACAAACATTAAAAAAACATTTTGAAATGATTTCTGTGTATAGTGGAAGATAAAGGTCCAATTATATTCTTTTGCAGGTAGATATCTAGTTTTCTCAACACCATTTGTTGAAGAGACCATCCTTTCCAAATTATGCACTCTCTTACTCTCCTCAAATTATCACTTTGTTAATGCATTAGTCTCCTGACATTGATACACATTTTTATGACTGTTATTTTGAATTCTCGGTCAGGTAAGTCATTTAATTCCACTTCAATAAGGTCACTTTCTGCAGATTTTTTGTGTTCTGTTGTTGGGAACATTGTTACTTGATTCTTTATTTTCCTTAACTCTCTGTGTTGAAGTCTACACGTTAGACCGTGTAGGAATCTCTCCCAGTCTTCATCTACTGGCCATATATAGGAGAAGACCCTCACCAATCATCCCTGTGAGATATTTTGGCGGTCTTTACTATTTCCCTCCCCAGGAAGCAGCAGGAAGCTGTGGTTTTTGTCCCCTCACTCTGTGTTGGCACAGGAGGGAGAGCCATTGGCATCTATGAGCTCAAACCACTTTCTCCCTCATGGAGCTAGGCTATTCCCAACCCATCAGAGCTCCAAAATTGGTAAGACAGATGCTAGTTTTTTGGACATCTATGGAGAAGTTGAGGTGCTATAACCAGGGATCAACTCGTTCGCTCT
This sequence comes from Prionailurus viverrinus, assembly GCF_022837055.1. Lineage (NCBI taxonomy): Eukaryota > Metazoa > Chordata > Mammalia > Carnivora > Felidae > Prionailurus > Prionailurus viverrinus. The sequence continues at coordinate 130,093,094 of NC_062564.1, forward strand.
CCAGAGTTGAGAAACTAGGGTTTTTCATTTGTCTGTCGTGCTAGGAGAAGGATCTATGGCATAACTAACCCAAGCCACCATCTTCATTCTTTCTTAGGATGCTAGACTCTGTGGATTCCATCAGCATCCAAGTCAAGCAAGTCAGAAGCAGGGCCCCTGCAGAGCCCTCTTGGAAAAGTTGGGCTGCTGGACACACAAACCACCTCCTGAGTTAACCTGCAAGAAGCTAGAGGCTAGGGAGTTTCTTCCTGATTTTATGCTCTGAGCCAGGATTAGATATTCTGCCTAGATGGTATCCTGAATTTCCCTACTGGCTTCAGTGAGTCTAGTTACATACTTGCCTGGGTGTTGGAGCCTTTCAATTAGTAGTTTTTAAATTTCTGATGAGGGGAATTTGTGTGTGAAATGTTGCTAAATTGGTGTGTTTGTGGGAGGAAGGGGAGCCCAGGAAATCTTAATCTGACATCTTGCTGAGATCACTCCCTCTTACTGCTTTTTAAAATGACTGGAATAATTCCTAAAAATAACATGAAAGCTATTAGTACTCTTTTTTGTTGAATTTGTGGTGTTTTGGAAGATAATATATTCTTTGCATAAGACAACTTGTAAAACCAAGGACCAGAAAATAAAATCCCCATGATTTGACAGAAGCAACTAATGGATTGTACATAGGGAAACTGAAAGCTCCTGAAAACAGCCACAGAACTCAGGGATGTGAGGTAACCTTGAACATTTTTTAGTGTCACACCCTCAATATTTTTTGTGGCATAACTCAGAGGCAGGAAAGAATTTCTGGTTGTAATTTCTTCTCCCTACATCATTCTAAAAACTGTAAGCAAAATGTAACAGAAACATATTTATTTTCTTGCCATTTAGTATAGCCAGTAGGAATAAAGAATACTGTTTATAGAAATGTTGAAACTATGACTTACATGTAGTTAAACATCCAGCTCTTGATTTTGGCTCAGGTCATGATCTCACAGTTGTGGGATGGAGTCCCACATTGGGCTCTGTGCTGAGTGTGGAGCCTGCTTGGGATTCTCTCCCTACCTCTTTCTCTGCTCCTCCCCCACTTGTGCTCTGTCTCTCTCAGAATAAATAAACATTAAAAAAAAAAAAAAAACCAAACAACCCTCACATATACACTAGTGATAAGATGTGGAAATGGCCCTTTAACAAATGGCTGCGATTTTGCTGTTTTGACACATTCATGAGAAAAGAACATTGTAATCACTTTATATAATTCTTACTCCAAAAAAACCATGAGCTTTCCTTCAAGTACCTTTTAATATAATGCATTTATACGAATTATGTACATTATTAATGCCTACTGTCTGTGCATTTTTCTCTTTTAAAAATAAATGGAAGTTGGTGCAATATTTTAAAAATATTCTCAAATTAAAAGTAGGAAAGCTAGTGCATCCTATAACTCCCCCAAGATCATGAAGTCAGCAGAATTGCTTTTGATATAGCATATTTTATTAAGTGATTATTAATGTATAATCTTGTTAGGTATTTTTGAACATCTGCTTCTTTTTCTTCTAATAAAAAAGATTCTAGTATAACTCTAATTGCCTATGAATAGTTGGAGAATTTTTGCTGTGCTCTATAAATTTACTGATAATATTTCTTCTAAAGAAACAGTGGATCCATTAGTTTTGGATAGATCACATGCATTAACAGAAAGTTTACAGATAATTTGGATAATACTCACTTTTAAGTAGAAGTAATTTAAAACTAAATGTTTACCTTTCTTTCAATGAACTGCCCAAAATTAAAATCAGATTTACAGTCACTAATTTCATTTTTCCTCAAAATATTAAGTTAAAATGACTGAAAATACCATGTTTGCCTTGATGAACTATATGCTTGCTATGTGCAGAATCACATTTAATTATTAACTCATTTACTTTTTTTGCCAACATTATTTTAGTTGTAGATATTAGAAATCCACACCCCCCACGGTCTCAAAATTATATTAGTTGAATCTCTATTTTGTGCCTACAATAGGTTAATTGAAAGTTTGGTCATTTTACTGCAATGTCACAGTGTAAAATTGTTTATCCATCTCAGTTTTAAATCCCTTCACCTGTGTAATATACAGCCCTAGGGATGCTGTAAGAATTAATGAGTTTGAAAAGTACATTGACCTTTCTGATGAAACATGCTCTCTAAGTACAAAATGTTGTTATACTGTGCTCCAAATAAGATACATTGCAAAAGTAAAAAGTATAAATATAAAAGTAGATCAGATTAAGTCAGATTGACAGCATAGACACATTATATATAGAAACCCATGGGGCGCCTGGGTGGCTCAGGTCATGATCTCGTGGTCCATGAGTTCGAGCTCAGCGTCGGGCTCTGTGCTTACAGCTCAGAGCCTGGAGCCTGCTTCAGATTCTGTGTCTCCCTCCCTCTGGCCCTCCCCCATTCATGCTCTGTCTCAAAAATAAATAAACGTTTAAAAAAAATTTTAAAAAAAGATACCCTTGGGGAGCCTGGGTGGCGCAGTCGGTTAAGCGTCCGACTTCAGCCAGGTCACGATCTCGCGGTCCGTGAGTTCGAGCCCCGCGTCGGGCTCTGGGCTGATGGCTCAGAGCCTGGAGCCTGCTTCGGATTCTGTGTCTCCCTCTCTCTCTGCCCCTCCCCTGTTCATGCTCTGTCTCTCTCTGTCCCAAAAATAAATAAACATTGGAAAAAAAAATTTAAAAAAAGATACCCTTGTCTCTAGTAAGGTTTTTTTGTTTTGTTTTGTTTTGTTTTGTTTTTTGTCCCAAATAGCTTTCCTTTGTTTAGTTTTGTATCTGTATCTAATGTATGAAGTTAGGTCATTTCTTTAAAAAAATTATAATATATATATACAAACACACACACACACACACACATACACACACACCCTGGGGGTACATGGGTGGTTCAGTCAGTTAAGCAACTGACTTCAGCTCAGGTCATGATCTTGTGGTTCAAGGGTTCAAGCCCCATGTCGGGCTCTGTGCTGACAGCTCAGAGCCTGGATCTGCTTAGGATTCTGTGTCTCCATCTCTCTCTGCCCCTCCCCCACCCATGCTCTCTCTCAAAAATAAACATTAAAAAAATTAAATACACACACACACACCATTAATATTTTACAGCTGTGTTATATATCCTCATTATATTCTTCTCTTGTTAGTAAATGATACTTTAGTTAGTACAAGTATAAACTTTTTAATAATAGGTTATGTGCCAGGTATTGAGCTAAATATTTGTCATGGTTTATTTTATTCAATTCATTCAAATTATAAGACAAACTGTACAGTAACTTGACATGGTTGAACAGTGATATTACTTTTTTGAACTCATGACCAGCAAAGGAAAATGTGGTGTGGAGAAGCTGGATTTGGCAACATGAATGCAGCATAATTTAAAATAATGATGGATTTGAAGGCAACCAGAGCATCTACATGAATGTTCACCTCCTCTGCTCAAATGCTATTTCCTGTGAACAGATTTCTTTTTTATATATTTTCCGAGAATACTCAATACAGTAATACTAGAAAAGAATCTACACTAAATAAAGGTGTGAGCATTTTAGATATTGGAAAGAGATAGTCCTCTCCATAAATTGGTTAATTAGTGATCTGATTTTATATATCATTTCACTGAATGATAAATTAATGTTATATATATATATATTTAATATATATATTAATGTTATATATATGAGTATATCATTTCTTGATATACTTTCTAAGTCTGCTTTATGGACCTTCAAACTTATAGGTTGGTAATAGACCCTAAGAAACTGTCTTTACCTCACATTTTAATATTTGTGGAACTTTAATAACAAATCACAGATTCATGGAATTGTCAAATGCAGTAATTCTCAACCTCTTCTATCTAAAAACTTAGAAAGAGTGACATTTTTAGGTAGAGAGGGATGGGTAACAACACGAAAACTGCCTATCACACAAATAAAATTTCTTTGAAATCTCTTGTTTAAAAAAATCATGATTTGTATTCTATTTTATATGTGATGTATAATTTAATTTCTCCTAATTTTTTTTTTTAAAATGATACTTCAGGATGACTCACTACATATATGTTTTATAACTTCAAAAGCATCATGAAAAATATAATTGATCTCCCTGAAAAAAGGATTATTTCAGCTTGAGAAACATACCCTTAGTGAAACAGATAATAGGAAGGCTCACTATAAAATACATTTCAGGGGTCCCTGGGTGGCTCAGTTGATTAAGCGACCAACTCTTGGTTTTGGCTCAGGTCATTATCTCACTGTTCATAGGATTGAGCCCCCTGTTGGGATTCTCTTGGGATTCTCTTTCTCCTTCTCTTCCCCTCTCTCTCTTTCAAAAAAATAAAATAATAAAATAAAAATAATAAATAGACTTTTGTTAGCAAGTAAAAGAAAATTGAGAAAAAAATTCAAATTGGTTTCCATTTATAATAAAACTACAATGAATTATTGCACATACATTAAAAGATATGAGTCAGAGTCACTAAAAATATTAAAGTATTTCCTATATTAGATTCAATATCACAAAATTAAAAATGCAAATCATAGTTATCCCTTAAAAAACATGGGGATTAGGGGTACTGACTCCCACAAAGTCAAAAATTCATGTGTAAATTTTGACTTCCCCAAAACTTTACTAATAGCCTACTGTTGACCAGCAATTTTACTGATAAAATAAACAGTTAACACATATTTTATAGGTTATATGTATTAGGTACTATAATTACAACAAAGTAAGCTAAAGAAGAGAAAATGTTATTAAGAAAACCATCAGAAAGAGAAAATACACTTATGGAAATGTACTATATTTATCAACAAAAATTCATGTATAAATGGAACTGCACAGTTCAAACCTCTATTTTTCAAGGGTCAACTGTGTAACATTAGGAATTTACAATGTGATTACTTGCCTTACTTTGATTTATGTATTTTAACCAATTGAAGGGACAGTACCTTTGCAATTTAAAAAGGGTCTAATACCAAGATGCCTACCACAAGAATTCTATTCTTACTTTTTGCAATGTGACCTTTGACCAGTTATTTTAATTTCATTAACACTGCATTTTTCTTTCTTTCTTTTTTTTTTTAAGTATTTCTTTATTTTGAAAGAGAGGGAGAGAGATAGGGAGAGACAGAATCCAAGCAGGCTCCCTGCTGTCAATGCAGAGCCCAAAGTGGGGCTCTCAGTGTCATGAATGGCAAGATCATGACCTGAACTGAAATCAAGATTTGGACACTTATCTGATGGAACCACGTAGGCAACCCAAGGCTGCATTTTTCTATCAGTAAATGGACTTAATAAATGAGATAAACCATGGAAAATTCTGAGCATAGTATCTGATCTACAGTGCTAAGTTAATATTATCTTAATTATATATAATTATGTATACTAACAGTTAAGAAATATGCAATTTTTAGAACCACATTCAAATTACTTTGTATTTTACAGGTAACTTTTATTGTGTTTATTTAAGGAATAATTATATGGTGTTTACTTAAGCTGTCTGAATATTCCAATGCTACTCACAAAGTTTTAGTATATATTTAGACAACATTTTTCGTAAAGCTTCTAGAAATGATGGAGCCTCGAGGAAAACTGAAAATTCATCATCTGAGAGATTTTATATTCATGTTACAAAAGTGAAAGCAGAACCATTTCTATAGTATACTCCACACACATAACCTTGTCTGTTTGTTTGTTTGTTTGTTTTTAATATGCCAAGCTGATTCCACGGTAGAACTTTTAGTTGTTGTTTACAGTGTCTTGAATGCTTTACTCATCGATCTTCCAGTTTCAAACGCTGGTTCATTTTTGTCATATAGGTATCAGTATAAATGTACTTCCTAATAGATACTGACTCTGAACAAATGATCAACTACTCTATTATTCTCTAATCACCCCCAAATTATCACTCTATATAATGAACTTGTTAATTACTTGATTAGTTGATTATCTACTTTCACTCACAAGAATATGAGCTTCTTCAACATAGAGGTAGTATGCTTCTTGTTCTTTCATACATGAAAATATCTTTTGAATTAAATAATTCAACCTAGATGAAATGCACCAATTCCTTGAAAGATACAATCTGCCAAAACACACACAAAAAGAAATAAGCAATCTGAATAAGCCTATATACTACAGAAATTTAATCAATAATGAATAACATTCCAAAAGACAGCATCAGACTGGTAAGTTCAGTGATGAATTCTACTAAACATTAAAGAAGAAATTATACCAATTCTCTACATATCTTTCAGAATATATAAGCAGTAGGACTACTTCCTAACTCATTCTATGAGGCCAACATTACCCTAATCAAAATGAGACAATGACATTACAGGGGGAAAAAAAACCACTATACACCAGTATCTCACAAATATAGATGCAAAAATTCTCAATTATTAACAAATCAAATCCAACGATATATAAAAAGAATACTACACCAAGACCAAATGGGATTATCCCACATGTGCAAGGCTGGTTTAACATTTGAAAATCAATTAGTGTAATCCATCATATCAACAGACTAAAGAAAAAAAAATTTTCAGGAACGCATCAATAGATCCAAAAAAAAAACATTTGATAAACTCCCAAATCATTAATGATAAAAACTCTCAGCATACTGGGAATAGAGCAGGACATCCTCATTTGATTTTTGAAATCTATATTAAAAAAAAAACTATAGCTAGGGGAGCCTGGGTGGCTCAGTCAGTTAAGCGTCCGACTTCGGCTCAGGTCATGATCTCACTGTCCATGAGTTCAAGCCCCACATCAGGCTCTGTGCTGACAGCTCAGAGCCTGGAGCCTGCTTCAGATTCTGTCTCTCTCTCTCTCTGACCCTGTCTCTCTCTGTCTCAAAAATAAATAAACATTAAAAAAATTAAAAAAAAACTATAGCTAACATCATACTTGTGAGAAATGGAGAGGTTTCCTACAAGATACAGAACAAAATAAAGATGTCTTCTCCCACCAATTGTTTTCAGCAGTGTATTGGAAGACCTAGCTAATGCAATAAGACATGCAAAGATTTTTTTTTAAGTGTACAGATTGTGAAGAAATAAAACTTACTCATGTCATCCTGTTTATAGATGACGTGATTATATAGAATATTAAAAAAAATTCAACAACTCCCTCCCCAAGAACTAATAAGAAATTAAAACAAGCTTGCAAGATGCAAGGTAAATGTACAAAATCTATTCACTTTCCTATATGCTGGCAATTAATGTGTAGAATTTGAAATTAAAAATGCATTATCATTTACATTAGCACTTCTAAAAATGAAACACTTAGGTACAAATCTGATAAAACATGTATAAGATCCAAGAATAAATTAAAAACTTTGATAAATATAAGGAAAGCTAAATAAAGGGGCAGATGTTCATGGTTGGGAAGACTCAATATTGTCAAGATGTCAGTTCTTACCAACTGGAGCTACAGATTGAATACAATCCCAGTCAATAAATATCCCAGCATCTCATTTTATGGATATTAATAAGGTGACAATGTTTACATGGAGAGGCAAAATCCCAGAATATCTGACTCAATATTGAAGTAAAGAACAAAGCCAGAGGACTGACACTCCCCAAATTCAAGACTTACTATAGAGCTACATTAATCAAAAGAATATACAGCTAGATTTAATGGAACAGACTGGACAGCCCAGAAATAAACCTACTAAATATGATCAACTGATTTTGAAAAAGTAGCAAAGACAATATAATGGAGCAAAGATGGTCTTTTCAACAAATGGTGTCAGAACAACTGACATATAAATTCAGTAAGATCTTATACCTTTCAAAAATTAACTCAAAATAGATCATAGATCTAAATATAAAATGAAAATCGATAAAATTATTAGAAAACAAGAATAGTTAGATGATCTAGGTATAGCAATGACTTTTTAGAATCAACACCAACAGCACATTCCATGAAAGAAACAATAAGCTTAACTCCATTAAAATTAAAAACTTCTCTATTAAAGTCAATGCTAAGGAAATGAGACGACAAGCCACAGACTAGGAGTATATATTGCAAAAGACACATCTGAAAAGGGATGTTGTCCAAAATATAAAAAAAAAACCCTCTTAAAACTCAACAATAGGAAATCAGACAGCTGTATTATAAAATGGCCAAAGACCTTAATAGATACCTCACTAAAAAAGATATACAGATGACAAGTGGCAAGTAAACATATGAAAAGATGTTCAACATGTCATTACAGGATTGCAAATTAAAACAATGAGATACCATTGCACACCTAGAATGGCAAAAATCCAAAACACTGTTGATGAAGATATGGAGCAGTAGGAACTCTCATTCATTGATGGAGGAAATGCAAAATTATATAGCCACTTTGGAAAATGCTTCGGCAGATTTTTGCAAAACTAAACAATCTCACTGTACAATCCAGCAATCACATTCCTTGTTATTTACCTAAATGAATTAAAACCATAAAAGCATCCATGTGCAAGTTTTTGTGTGGATATAAAAGCTTTTTTCATAAATGCCAAAACCAAAATCTCCTTCGGTAGGTAAGTGGATGAACTGTGATACATCCAGATATTAGAACATTATTCAGCACTGAAACCAAATGAGCTATCGAGGTGTGTACGATCATAATCTCTAATATTAGGATGGGTACTTTGGTAAGATGAGGGGAATGTAGTTAGAAGGTGATGCAGAGGTAGATGATAGAAATGTGACAGATAGATGATAGATAGATAGATAGATAGATGACAGATAACAGAGATAACAGTGCTTAAGAGTGATTTATAAAGTTCAGTAAATATTTATCTGAGACAAAAAGAGCCAGATCTCAGGTACTCTTAATCAATTCTGTCACAATTTCCTGATGAATTTGATTCATCCGTGTATATTTATGTGGTAATCCAGTAATCCACTAGCAATGCCATGGATACTCAAATTAAGCATTTATTGAGCCTTACATTATATAGGATATTTGAAATAAAATTTATGACCAATCCAGTCACAGACCAGCACTTTAAAAATCTCTTTTTAAGATAAAAGAGTATATAACAGAATAATTCCTAGAATATTGAAGAGGCAGTAATTTTGGAATATTTGATAGTAGAAATAAACCAGTAAAGGATACAAGTATAAGGTACTCAAAAGAAAAAAATAACATCATCATGATGGAGAAAGGTTCTGAAAATATTTCAGAAAAATCTTTGTTGGATAACAAGCTATTTGGGAAACACAAACTATTTTGAAACACAAGTTCAAAAAAAAAAAAAAACCTCAATGTACAAGGAAAAGCATAAGCACCCAAATGCAGAATTCTGGATGTCTTCAAATAAAAACATGAACAAGATGAAGAGCTTCAACTAGAGATATAGAGGGTAAAATATCAAAGAAAACAATAATGGGAACAATTGAATTCATTCTCGAAAAGGCAGAAGTGAAAAAAATTAATTATATAAACATAAACTAAACTGAAAGGATCATTAGACAGAAAATGGTGATCAGCCATCTTTTCAGCTATGCTGATGGAACAAGAGCAAATGAGCAGCTCCACTATGAAGAGTTTAGAAATAAGAAAGACTGTCATGAGCGTAAAGGTTGTTTAAGCATGAGACTACATTAAGAATTAAGTGACTATTTCTAGGGAATTTGAAATAGAATAAGCTCCTGTCTTCTTGGTTCAAGTTACTATTGTTTGGAACCAAAATAGTGTACTTGTTAACTTCCTAATTCTCTATAGCAGCAGAGGAAACCAATATGGAACCAACAATTCACACAGTTCAGTACACATTTACATATACATATATATTTAAATAAAATGCATGTTTGGTAAGGAGGTGTGTGCAGTAGAAGAAGGAGGAAGAGGGAACGGAGAAATGGAACAGTTGTCTGTGTGCAGCAGGTAGAACCCTTCACGTCTGTCGTCTTGAACTTTTGTATTACTATTTTTTTGAGAGAGACAGACAGACAGACAGACAGACAGTGGGGCTTGATCTCACAACTGTGAGAAATCAAGAGACCCACATTTTACCAACCAACTGAGCTGCCCAGGCACCTCTGTGGTCTTGAATTTCTGATAGCATCTACTGTTTGTTCTAACCCCCAAAGACCAATAAGGACCTTCCAACCTCTTCCAGTGGTAATGGGCTTTACTGTTATTATTGTCAGTGCTGTTACTTTAGTATTTTTCTTGAAGAAAATGTTTTACTTTTAACTGTTTAATAAGAAATGATTCCATCACTAATGTTTAAAAATGTGAAAAGCTCGGGGCACCTGGGTGGCGCAGTCGGTTAAGTGTCCGACTTCAGCCAGGTCACAATCTCGAGGTCCGCGAGTTCGAGCCCCGCGTTGGGCTCTGGGCTGATGGCTCAGAGCCTGGAGCCTGTTTCCGATTCTGTGACTCCCTCTCTCTCTGCCCCTCCCCTGTTCATGCTCTGTCTCTCTCTGTCCCAAAAATAAATAAACGTTGAAAAAAAAAATGTGAAAAGCTCTAGGTGCCTGGGTAGCTCAGTGAATTGAGTGTCCGACATCAGCTCAGGTCATGATCTTGGGTTTGTGAGTTTGGGCTCTGCCTCAGGCTCACTGCTGTCCGTAAACAGAGTCCACTTCAGATCCCCTGCCCCCCCCCATTCCCCCATTTTTGCCCATCCCTGCTCATGCTTTCTCCCTCAAAAATGAATAAAAAATGAATTTCAAAAAGTATGAAAAGCTGATGACACAGTTTAAGAAAACCTTTGTTTTTCAATCATTGAAACATTAAGAAAGACATACATGTACTTTCTCTTAATGATTCTAAGCTTAAAATTAAGATTCAAGTTAATTTAATTCGGACTATGGCTGAAGTTGTTCTACTGTGTTTCTTGATCATTCCTCATACACGCAAATGCCATTTACAAAGGTGGATTTCCCTCATTAGTGTAAACAACACAATTTAAACATTTACTTTATACCATTATGCTTTCTACCTGATTAAATAGTGGCTGTGCCAATTAATATGGATAATGCAAGTACTATTCAGCCTCTTTAAGAACATCTAGTTTTAAACCTAATCATAATTTATCTGGCTGTAATCTATTCAGCTAAACCTAATAGTATTGTAAATTAATCCTTATTCTCATTCTTAAATTCAAGAAGAAAAAGGCCAGAACCAGAGGACAACCTGTTTTATTTCATGGGGTAGGATCACACACTAAAATTTTGCCTATGAATTTCTTAATTTGATAGGATGAGTACAAAAAAACCCACCTGATTTATGCAGAAAATAACTATTCTCACATGGGCTTAGTGCTTATGGCTGTAAGATTTAGATTTTTATGATTTATTTTTTTCCTTTGATTATATGTAGCAAAAATAAAAATTTACTTTCCACCCTTTCTATGATAGCAGATTATCAAGTAGTTAAAGGAAATTCTGAATAAAATTCTGGTGTTAGTTTTGCTAAATATACAGTACTGTAAAGGCTTCTAAAAATATAGTGAGAAGTTTTTTTTTTTTAAGTGTCAGCACAATCTTTAGGATTTAAAAGTTTTATATCATTTATGTGTGTTGTATTATTATGTAATACACTGCCTCATTTCTTTTAAAAATTGTTCAAAATGCCACCCTTTTTAAAAAAACTCTTATTACAAATCAAGTCACATGAAAATTTGGCATCTACACTGGGCAACTACATTTGTGCTAAATACTTCCTTTTTTTCTAATTTTATTGTCTGTTGTCAAACTGATCCAGTAAAGTACATGATACTGTAGAGTGGTTAAAAGCATGGCGGAGTCATGCTGCCTTGGTTTAAATCTCACTTACTGCACCATTTACCAGCTGTGTGGTTTTGGGAACATCATTTTCTTATCTTTAAGAGGGAATAATAAGAGTACCTATTTCATAGGTCTGCAGTAGGCTAAAATGCCTAAGCCTTTTAATGCAATGCCTGACAGCTAATAAACATGCAGTAACTATTCTTCTTAGTGCTATCCTTAGTAACATCTACAGTAACCAAATGAAAGATAAATGCTTTAGAAAATTGGCAACATCACCAGGTGTGGACATAATGTAGATTTAAAAATAAAATCCCACTAGCACCATAGATTCCAATGATCAAAAATTCGATGTATTCATTGTACTTAAGATCCAGAAGGAAACAGATGGAACACTCGAATTGGTACAATTTAAGAAAGATTGTCACAGGACTCTACAATCTATGGAAAAAGCCCGGGACTGAAAGGGAAAGTGCAGAACTCCAGACTTATTTACACTGGAGCCCCTTTAACATTCTTTGTGGAGAAGTGAGTGAGCAGTTACTGAAATCTGATGAAAAGGAGGATTTTGTTGACAGGGCTACATGACAGGAACTGAGACCTTTGGTCAAGAGAAATAGCTGGCTTGCTGAATCTCTATAGATTGGGCACCAGAAAAATAAATATTTCAAAATTGCTCTCCTTATCCTTCCAATCTCCTGTCCTTGTTCCTCTTACAGAAAATCAACTGGAAGCCAGAGAGTAAGGAAGCCCATTGATCAGTCAATACAGGTCAAAATCATAGGGCACAGAGCAGAGTGGACAAAGGTGGATATTGGATATAGAATTGCAAGCAGATGATCCAATCTTCTGTCTATTTATTGATCTAAAAATTGTTGGGTTTTGGGCAGATAAACACAATAAATACAAATTTAACTTCTAGAGATTATGAATGCCTGTACTATTACATGTTAAAGTATTTCAAGTTAATAAAAACTGCATAGATTCAAAAGTTGCCAGCAAGTTTGTTTAGTCAAATATTAAAGTTTGTTTCATGCGTTAGTAGGCATAAATTTATCATGGAATTTTTCTTACAAGCGTTTTTTTTTAATCTGAAATCTTAACTATCCCCTGCTATTTGATGCCTTTATTTTTTTTTAATTATTTTGAGAGAGACAGAGACAGCACGAGTGGGGGAGTGTCAGAGAGAGAGAATCCCAAGCAGGCTCCATGCTGCCAGTGCAGCATGAAACTCTGAACTCATGAAACTCTGAGATTATGACCTGAGCTGAAACGAAGAGTCAGATACATAACTGACTGAGCCACCCGGCACCCTCAAGATGGCTTTAATTTCCTAAGCCCTTTACATAAAAAAAAAAAGTGACCATCTTGAAAATTCAAATGTTCCTGGAAAATACATTTGATGCTAGTATGAATTAATAAGTCAGACTGTGAATTTAAGAAAGAACAAGAAAGTTGGTTTGTGAAGTGACAGAAGAAAAGGGAAATGTCACAGTTGAGGATATGCTAAAGGTGGCTTAACTCATGTTTTGAGCTTAATGCAATCTCACTTACATTATGCAGCTTACTGGCTTACATGATTCCATGTTTTGTTTATACACAGTCGTTTTCTTCTAAATTTTTTAATATTTATTCATTTTTGAGAGTGAGAGAGACAGAGCATGAGCAGGGGAGTGGCAGAGACAGAGGGAGACACAGAATCTGAAGCGGGCTCCAGGCTCTGAACTGTCAGCACAGAGCCCAACATGGGACTCAAACTCACGGACTGCAAGATCATGACCTGAGCTGAATTCAGACACTCAACCGAATGAGCCACCCAGGCACCCCTATACAAAGTCTTTTTTTATGTCTGCTTATCAAGTTAATACATATGTATAACTCAAAATTCAAACCCTATTACAAGGGTCAAGAGGAGAGATGCTTATCTCCTGACCCAACTTTCCCCCTGAACATTCCCTCCCCAGGGACCAAGCACATCCTATCTTTCCACTGTTTCTCTTATACTTATTCCTATATTTCTATATAATTTTAAATTTCTATTTCTCAATTTTAAAGCCAGGAAATGTATAGGAATGAGCAGAAATTGCTTCATGAAGCCGGACACAGTGCTTATAACCAGGTGTTCCTAAAAGATCTCCAACTGCTAATAATGCCATTAAGCAGAATGCAGAGGCTCCCCAGTGGAAAGAGTGGTGCTCTTGCCGATGTTTTCATCTTTCACTCTGTGAAATTTTATTCTGTCCTCCTCACCTCCTCTTCCCCAGCCTCCACCACAACCCTGGTTCTTTCAGAACATCTGACTCTTTGCCTGCCTACCAGAAAAACACCCTCAACATAGTCCTGAAAGTTGTTTTCTGTTGTTGTTAAATTAGCATAACTAGCCAAATATCATATTTTGTTAATATCATAGGTTGTTTAAAGTAATATTTAGAGCTTGCATTATGAATAAATGCAAATGAATAAATGCAAAATGAATAAATAAAATTCCTACTCAACCCCTGTATGTAATAACTATATTTTTCTTGTCCCAGATATAAATTATATTTAGTCATAAGTTAACTGTTAAAGTTTATGAATTGTGAGCATTTGAATATTATCAAATAATGCTTTAAAACCCTCTAATTGATGATATTTAAGAAATATTTACCCTTCACTTATGTTTTATATGTGACATAAAGGAAAATCATCTGCAGCAGTTTTATTGTTAAAATTTAAAGGGTAAAATTACTATAAAAGACTACTCATGAAGAAAAAGTGATTTGAGAAAATAGGTTTAATCCACATGGACATATAGGATTGCAGGGATATTCATTGGGGTTTTTTTTGCCTTTCATTCATAATTTCACTTATTGATTGAGCACATTTTTATTGAACTTCTATGCAATGTGCAAAGCAATTTAAGATATCAGAAATATTTCATATATTCTATTTAGTCTTAAGGATGCTAAAATCTAGTTGGAGAGAAATGCCATTCATTTATAAGACATTAAATTATTATAGCCAAGAAATAATATAAATAGCTTAATGATATTAACATTAATAACAGCAAAAGCAGCAATACTTGTAGCATGTTTATATTTTCTATGTATTAATTAATTTAATCCTCATAGCAACCCCATGTGATATTACTGATATCTCCAATTTTAATCAGTAAATATAATTTCTCAAGGACATAATAAATGACACAGTGGGTTTCATACCCATATAAGCTGACTTTAAAGGACTATATAACAGATACTGGCAGGAAGAGACAAGGGAAATAAAATTAATTTAAAAAAATTTTTTTAAGTTTATTTATTCTGAGAGAGACAAAGACAGTGCGAGCTAGGGAGGGGCAGAGCGAGGGAGAGAAAGAATCCCAAACAGACTCTGAGCTGCCAGCACATAGCCCGATGCGGGGATTGATTTCAGCAAACTGAGATCATGACCTGAGCCAAAATCAAGAGTCAGACACTTAACCAACTGAGCCACCCGGGTGCCGCAGGAAAGTAAAATTTAGATGCATCTTTAAAATTATTATAATTTAAAGAAAAAGAATCAAAAGAATTTACTTAATTAGAGGAATCAATATAAGAAAAATAACAGTTCAAAATACATGTACCTGATTTAAGAGACAGTGAGTACACCTATTTGGAAAAAGTATGAATAGGCAAATAGTACTGGCTAATAAATATATATTTCATATTTAAATAGGTTTTAGAAAAGTGACTGGGTGTAGAGTATCATCGCTTTGAATGGAATATTAGCTCTCTGAATTGGTTTTAAATCCTAAAGTTAACATACAATCACTGGAGTTTTTTGAGGTAGTCATTTTTTATATGGAACAATGTCACCAGGCATAAATGATTCACATAATATCTATTTGTAATTATTTTTCCACCTTGGTTTAAGCACATTCCTTGTAGCAACTAGAGAAATAAACTATGTATCTTACTAAGAACACATATAATATTCTAATGCTACACTAAAAACAAATCATGGTATAATCGAAAACCATATGAATAAATAATTTTTATTAATTCACCTTAATTTAGTCACCTAAGAATTCCTAATGGGGAAATGTAGGGATAAAGGGCTTACAGAGAAGCTTGTGATGATTTCTTCATCTTTTTCTGATATTCAAGCAGAACTCAACTGCATTAAATCAAACAAAAGGGCCTTTCAAATTCAAGTGCTCAGCAATTTATTCTAAAGTCACAGCAATTTTTATATTTGATTATTTGACTTATCTTGGCTTATACCAATAATCACAACCAACCTTCAGCAAAATTGAGAAAGAGCCATTTGTCTTCTAAACCTATTCTCATTCACTTTTCTTGCCCTTCTTTCATCCATATTTCAACCACCTAAATCAACATCCCCACTCCATTCCCATCTCCGTCCCCATCCTTATGACAGAGGTTATTGAAGAAACTAAGTTAGATAAAAATGCAACTCTAAAGCTCTTTCCAGAGTATCTGAGATTCTATAATGGTATGAAAGTTATGGCTTATTTTATACTGCAGAGATTGACACTCTAGTAAGTGTCAAATGGGAAGGAATTTGCTTAACTCATCCATATTTAAGTAGTCATATTTTAAATTCCTGTCACTAAAATTAGGAGAAAAGCTGAAATAATTCTGTAATAAATGGTCTAAAGTAATTACTATGAAAAAAAGAACTGAGATGTAATTAATTATTCAGGTCTCTGGCATGTGTTGATTAATTATATAAATAATAACGTATTACTCTGCATTTACCTAAACGTATTTAAATGCATTTGCAGTACCTAACATATAGGATCTAATAGGTAGATTATAATATTTCTTGAATGAATGAATGAATGAATGAATGATGAAAATCAACACTGCAAAGATTAGCAGGGAAAAGAAGGAATTTGATCACATCTGAATTTCAATATGGTGGTTTAAACAGTGAATGCATATTTCCTTTTTTTAGTAATTTTTTAATGTTTATTTTTGAGAGAGAGAAACAGAGCACAAGTAGGAGAGGGGCAGAGAGAGAGGGAAACACAGAATCTGAGGCAGCCTCCAGGCTCTGAGCTGTCAGTACAGAGCCCCATGCAGGTCTTGAACTCACAGACCACGAAATCATGACCTGAACTGAAGTTGCAAGCTTAACTGACTGAACCACCCAGGCGCCCCAATGCATATTTCCTACTAAAAGTCACCAAATCTTTCATATTTATCAATGATATCTCTGTGAAATACTTCCACAATGCAGTTATAAATATAATTACATTATTCCTCTTGGAAAGAGTAACTTTTAATGGAAAATATGCTAACCATAAAAATATCCACTGATTATACAGATTTTTGCTTTGCAAATTACTTTGTCATTTTTTTAACTTTATTTTCTTATTCCCAGTGTAGAAACTATCCCAGTTAGCTTAAGTGTATGTCATAATTACCTCATGATAGTGCAAATGAGATAATAATCAATGAGATTTGTTCTCTTATATAGTAACTACTCAGACTATCTTTATAGCTAGATGAATAGTTCCAAAGTATTAAAGAATCACTGAGTTATCCCTTAAATGGGATTTTTAATCTCTCTTCTTCTAGTTTGAAATGCAACTAGAATCCTATTACTAAAGGCAGTCAGAAAATAGTTGAAACCCTCATTTTATAATTTATCACTGCAGGTAAAAACTCAAAATTCCTTGGGGCACCTGGCTGGCTCAGTTAATTAAATTTCAGACTCTTGATTTCACTCTCTTGTGTCATGATCTTACAGTTTGTGAGATTGAGCCCCACATGGGGCTCTGCACTAACAGCTCAGAGCCTGTTTGGGATTCTCTCTCCCCCTCTCTCGATGCTCCTTCCCTGCTGGTGCACACATGTGCTCTCTCAAAATAAATAAACATTTTTTTTAAAAATTCAATATTCCTTTCCAGTATGAAGCTCAGTGATATTATCAGCTAATTACTCGAGCTTTCAGTTAAACTTTATAAATAACTAAAAATGTTGTTTCTTGACTTTTGTGTTGTTTCTCAACTCTTTTAAAAATGTTAGTTATATCATAGTGAGGAGAATTTCTGATTGGCTGTTACATGTTAATGATTTAAGAAACCTTAGAAATAAATAGTTTCTTAAGTATTTACTATAGCACAGTCTTTTATATCATGGGATGTGGGGTACGGTGAGAGAGATGATGGAAAAAGGAAGGAAGATAAGGTATTAGGAAAAAACAGTAATGAAATGAATATTTAATGCTTTAAGGAAATTTTAGAATTAAATATATTTTCTAGTAACTTTAAGTGGAAATGAGGGGGGGCGGGAAACTGAAATATCGCTTCCTCTTAAGATTTGATTAAACAATGACTGCCAACTCTTCTATACCCCTACCTTTCATCTGTGTCATTCTCTTTCAGTAAATTGTGTCCTGCTTTGTAACACTTTTCATGCTTTGCTACTGGTAATTTTAACTTATTTTCTCTGCTATATTATAAACTCTGTGAGAACACTTATTAGATGATTTTGATGTGGAGTAACCATTTGTTACGACACTTTTGACATCTCTAAGTTTAAATATTTTTCTCTTTTAATTGACTGCTTCCTTTCCAAAGCTTTAGTAAGTTTTACTAAAATATTTTGGCATTTTCTTATACTATTCTATTTTACTTAACCCCTGAACTCCAAAAACAAGTAAAATGAAGAACTCACCACGCTGGAAAGTACAAGAAGCTACTTTCATATGGCTAATAAAATTTCCAGCTACTATATTTCTGAAACAAGTTTGGGATATTTTAGGCATAAGGAAAATAAACATATTTTATATGGTGCTTACTATAACATAGATCTGAAGAGAGTAATTCTCTAATTATTAACCTTTAAACAGTGTGTATAAATAAATAGGTTTTTTTTAATTCCAGCAGAATTTCTTTGAATTTTCTATACCTCTTACCATATTAGAATTAAATTTGTCAGTATATCAAACTAATTCTTACTTATATACATTAAGTAGGAACTGCTTTAGTCAGCTTTTTAACATCTGCATGGCCTCATAAGGTATCTGGTATATCCTCAATATACAGTTGTCAGACTTTTATTGAATAAATAAAGAATTTTGAACAAAAATACAATTTCTGTATAGCAGACTGCATTTATTTGCTTTATTTTTCCCTGCATAGGTACAGAGTTGTAGAAGCCAATATTCTAGAAATTAGACAAATAATTGTAGTGGCTCAACATTTAACAATTACCATGTCTGGGAAGTTAATAATGTACTTTTTATAATTGTTAATATTTTTAGTAATTCCATTTTTTTAATATTACAATTTGATATAAAAACTACTCAATTCAAATTATATACAAGAGATAGGTAATAGACACTGAATGACCCTAAGATTATTTGATTTTATTTTTATTGAAGAATAAGATTTAGCATGGATATAGCTTTTAATTTGACTTGCACATTATTTTGAATAAATTCATGAAAATGATTTTTAAAGTGCTATCTCTTGGTAAAATGTTAAGTTTTCATATCATTAGTGGAAAACCAGAAACTGTCATTTCAAAGCATAAATAAATGGACAATCTACATATTTATTAAAATAAAGCCCAATAAAATGTTATTATAACAGACTGTGCAAAGTATGGAAAAGTTGAGCATATATGACAAAAGCCAAGAATACAGGCACCATCAGTGAAGCCCTAACAAGATGGACAATTGGTTTGTTATCCATTGTTACTGTTTTGTTGCTTACAATAACATAACCGATTAGGATTAACTTTTAATAATTATCTGGAAAATCTTAAACTATGCCTAAACTATTAGGCTAAAACTAAAAGTTACCTTATTTTCCAATAACACGCATAAATTAATTAATCATAACATTCACATGTTATATAGATGTAATCTAAATATTATAAGTTAAAGCATTAACTGATAGATATGAGCTTACATGTTTTTTATTCTTTATATATAATTTAATATATGCTTTTATTTATTTTTTTTAATGTTTATTTATTTTTGAGACAGAGAGAGACAGAGCATGAACAGGGGAGGGTCAGAGAGAGGGAGACACAGAATCTGAAACAGGCTCCAGGCTCTGAGCTGTCAGCACAGAGCCCGACGCGGGCCTTGAACTCACAAAACGCGAGATCACGACCTGAGCTGAAGTCCGCCGCTTAACCGACTGAGCCACCCAGGCGCCCCAATATATGCTTTTAATAAAGCAACAAACCTTTTTTTTGTGAGACTCAAGGAACTTTTATTGATCATTTTCCTTCTTCATTACCATTGTGAAAAATATTGATTCAGTGATTAATTTGGATTAAGAATAATATTCAAGTATGATACCTCCATAGTTTTTTTAAGGCATTTGTTTCTTCAGATGCTTTTTATTTCTGATTAATCTAAAGTATTAAGCAGACATGGAAATAGTTCATAAGAAGAAACACTCCTGGGATATCAAGTTGCTTCAGGGAGGAAATGTCAGAAAGAGAATAAATTCCCTGAGTTGGACCTCTCATGTGAATTCTAGTAAATAGCTACATCTTGTTCTGTCAATACTAATGATCAGAACATGTATCAGAGATGCAATAAAGGAGAGAACATATTCAGACAAAATCTACTGACTTTCCTTAGTGGGTCAAAAGAAATCAAAGAGAGACTTCATGCATAAGGGAAAAGAATAGTTTAGATCTCTGGCAACTACTCAATCTAATGAACACTTAGTTGTTTACCACAACAGATAGTCTCACCTACATGTAGGACAAAAGCCACTTGATTTTTCTACATTAAATAGCAGCCATATTTTCTTTTGGCTTCTACATGATTCCTAAGTCATTACAACAAATAAAGACAGTATAAAATAAAATGGATAGCAGTGAGTAAATGATTTAAGCAAATATTTAATTAATTCTATTTCTATTTAATTCAAAGCATCAAAATATGATTAAGAAAGCTACAACTGATTATTCACAATCAACATTTAACTTAAAATTCCTTCTTGACCTATGTGGTTCTTGTGGGAACCAATATTGCCATTAAAGCTACAAAAAGTAGGTGAAAACATCAAAGTAATTTTTTTTTAAAAAGGACACACTTCCATAAATACCCTTTACAATTCCCTACAATTCTATAGCTTAAAGTCTACAGTAATTTTATTGTTAAATGACCCACTCAGAACTTTCTTTCATAAAACTAGTCCTTTCCTTATGAAACTAGTTTAACCTGTGTATATGCCAATATAGTTAGGACTCACTGCCAAGAGAACGAGTCAAGAGAGTAATTTTATAAAAATCAGTGTTATTAGTGAGCCATTAAGAAAAAAAATTGGTAGAAGAAGAAGGAGGAGGAGGAAGAAACAAGATTGGTCAGGTCAGAAGATGGCAGTGGAGTAGGTGTGCCCTAGGCTTACCTCATTCCATGAGTACAACTAGATAACTATCACATCATCCTAAATACCATAGTAATTGACCCAAATATGGAAAAACAAACTTCGTAAGTAAATGTAGAAAAGAGGCCATATTAAAGAAGGTAGGAAGTGCGGAGACATAGTTTGGGAAAGAAACAGATCTTGGCTGCTGTGTTGAGGAGGGAGAAGCAGTCACAGAGAAGGGCAAGATACGGATTAACACAAAGGGGAGCACAAAGAGAAAATAAATACCCATAGCAATTGGTTTGGAAAGCTGGAGGGGCCAAATTTCATGACTCCTGGCCACCAGTGGGGCTTAAAGCCTTGAGGTTAAAAGGTCAGTAGGCTTGGCTAGGATAGAGCCCAGGACCTGCTTTTTGAGAAAAGATAGGCAAACAACCCTCAAACATATAGCATGGATACATCGATCTGAAGAATGCCTGGGGCGCACATGGGGAGGTTAGTTACTCACTTGAGAGCATATCAGAGAGAGGCAGTATTCATGGAGGGATTTATCTGAGAACAAAGGAATGGAGAGACACCATTTCCATCCTTTGCCCCTTAGCATAAGAACAGGGACACCTGCTGGAATCAACTGAGTGCCAACACTCCCTATCCAATTGGCTTATACCACTCCCTCCCCCAGTCATGTTGAATGAACCTTCCCAGTCTCATTTGCCTCAGTTCTGTATGGAAGCCCCCCTCCACTAGAAGACTGGCTCAAAACCCTGCTCACACCATGTCTCCCGAGTTGGAAGTTTTGAAGAACCTTGGTTCTGGCAGTGGTGGTGACAAGTCTCATTTCAGAAGCAGACTAGAGTGTACCTAGTTAAAACACATCACATTCAGGCCAGGGACAAAACACTGCTCACAAAAGGAAAAGATGCCTCAGCAGATGACTGGCTTGAATGATAAAGCAGCCAGGAAAAAACAGCAGAGCACATAAAGCACACATTGGAGACACTCCCAGAAGTGCCAAGCCGTGTGGAACAGGGGAAACTACACAGTAGGGCACTACAGGACTTATTCTTTATAGAGTCCTTACCCTCAAAAGTGGGATATATAGTTGACTTTCCTAACACAGAAACAGGCAGAGAGACTTAGACAAAATGAGAAGATAGAGAAATTTATCCCAAATAAAAGAGGAAGGCAAGGCTACACCCAGAAATCTAAGCAAAACAGATATAAGTAACATACTTGATGGAGTATTCAAAGCAATGATCATGAGGATACTCACTGGACTTAAGAGTGGAAGACATGAGTAAGACCTTTAACACTGAAGTAAGGAATAATAGCAGAGATACAGGGGTCAATAAATGAAATAAGAAATACACTGGATGGAATGAAAGACAGGCTGGAAGAAGCAGAAGAATGAAATAATGACCTAGACAACAGGATAATGGAAGTAATCAAGCTGAACAAAAGAGAGAAGAAAGAAATATGCAAAATAAGAATTGACTTAGGGAACTCAGTGACTCCAACAAATATAATAACATTTGTATTTATAGGAGTCCCAGAAGAGAAGGAGAGAGAAGAGGAGGAAGAAAATTTATTTGAAGAAGTAATATCTGAGAACTTCCCTAATCTGGGGAAGGAAAAATATATCCAGATCCAGGAGGCCCAGAAAACCCCCAACAAAATCAACAAAAGCAAATCCACCTCAAGACATACTGTAATTAAATTGGCAAAATATAGTGATAAAGAAAAAAATTTAAAGTAGCAATACAAAAGAAGACAATAACATATAAGGCAAAATCCATAAGGCTGGTAGGAGATTTTTTAGCAGAAACTTTCCAAGCTAGAAAGGAGTAGCATGATTTATTAAAAGTACTGACTGGGAAAAATCATCAGCTGAGCATACTCTATACAGCAAGGCTGTCATTCAGAATAGAAGGAGGGATAAAGTTTCCAAGACAAAAACTAAAGGAGTTCATGACCACAAAATTAGCCCTGCAAGAAATATTAAAGGGGACTCTGAATGGAAAGGAGAAAGTAAAAGTGACAGTGTGAACGTAAGAAACATAAAAGCAGTAAAAATGAATATTTATGTAAAAAAATCAGTCAACAACTCACAAAATAAAAGGATATAAAATATGAAACATATACCCAAAACATGGGGAGAAGAGGAGTAAAGAATGGGTTCAAACTTAAATGACCATGAACTTAAAATAGACTGCTATATGCAGAAGAGGTTATATAGAAACCTCATGGCCACCATGTATCAAAAATCATTTGCATTCTTTATGCAAAGAATAAAGAGAAAGAAATACAAATATATCACTAAAGCAAGTCAGCAAACCACATTAGAGAGAAAAAACACGTAAGGATCAGAGAAATCTTTAGAAACAATAACAAAACAAATGATAAAATGACAATAAATATGTATCAATAATTACTTTAAATCTAAATGGATTAAACACTCCAATCAAAAGACATAGGGTGACAGAATGGATAAAGAATCAAGACCCATCTATATGCTGCCTACAAGAGAACCATTTTAGACCCAAAATCCTCTGCATATTAAAACTGAGGGGGTGGAGAAACATCTAACATGCAAATGGATGTCAAAAGAAAGCTTGAGTAGCAATACTTATATTGGACAAAATAGACTTTAAACCAAAGACTGTAACAATAGACAAAGCAGCACACTATATACACTAAAGGGGACAATCCAACAAGAAGATATGACAATTTTTAACTCTTTATGAACCCAACATAGGAGTACTCAAATACATAAAACAGGTAATATCAAACATAAAAGGAATGATCAATGCTTATACAATACTAGTGGGGGACTTTAACACCCCATTTATATCAATGGACAGATCATCTAAACTGAAAATAAACAAGAAAACAATGGCTTTTAATGACACACTACACCATATGGATTTAACAGATATATATAGAACATTCCATCTTAAAACAACAGAATACAAATTTCTTTCAGGTGCACTTGGAACATTCTCCAGAATAGATCACATATTAGGCCACAAAACAGTCCCTCAACAAATACAATACTGAGGTCATACTGTGCAACTTTCCTGACCTGAACTATGAAACTAGAAGTCAACCACAAGAAATAATACAGAAAGAACACAAATACATGGATGTTAAAGAATTGCTACTAAACAATGAATGGGTCAACCAAGAAATAAAAGAAGAAATGTTTAAAAGTACACAGAAATAAGTGAAAATGAAACACAACAGTCCAAAATCTTTGGGATGCAGCAAAGGTAGTTGCAAGAGGGAAGTTTATAGCAATATAATCTTACATCAAGAAATAAGAAAAACCTCAAATAAACAACCTTACAACTAAAGGAGCTAGAAAAAGACCAACAAACAAAACCTAAATCCACAGGCACCTGAGTGGCTCAGTCAGTAACCATCTGACTCTTCATTTCGGCTCAAGTCATTATCTCGCAGTTGTGAGTTTGAGCCCCCAACAGGTCCTGAATTGAGTGTGCAGTCTGTTTGGGATTCTCTCTCTCTCACTCTCTCTCAAAATAAATAAATGAACATTTAAAAAATAACCTAAATTCATCAGAAGGAAGGAAATAATAAATATTAGAGCAGACATAAAAACTAAAAAAAAAAATGATAGAACAGATCAATGAAACCAGGAGATGGTTCTTTGAAAAACAATTAATACAATTGATAAACATCTAGCCAGACTTATCAAAAAGAAAAGGGAAAGCACCAAAATAAATAAAATCACAAATGATAGAGGAGAAATAACAACACCAAAGAAATACAATTATAAGAGGATATTATGAAATACTATATGCCAACAAATTGGGCAACCTAGAAGAAATGGATAAAGTCCTCGAAACATATATACTACCAAAACTTAAATAGGAAGAATCAGAAAATTTAAACATACTGAGAGCCAGCAAAGAAATTGAATCAGTAATCAAAAAACTCCCAACAAATAAATGCCTAGGACGAGATGGCTTCACAGGACATTTCTACCAAACATTTATAGAAGAGTTAATATCTATTCTTTTAAAACTATTACAAAAGATAGAAAAGGAAGGAAAACTTCCAAATCTATGAGGCAAGAATTATCCTTATATGTAAAATGGATAAAGGCACCACAAAGAAAGGGAACTACAGACCAATATCCCTGATGAACGTAAATGCAAAAATCCTTAACAAAATGCTAGCAAACTGAATCCAACAATACATTAAAAAAAATCCTTCACCATGATCAAGTGGGATTTATTCTTGGGTTGTAAAAGTAGTTGCATATACACAAATCAAAAGCAATACATCTTATCAGTAAGAAAGAACAAGAACTATATGATCATTTCAATACATACAGAAGATTTACAAAGTAATTTACAAAGTAAATTATCCATTCTTGATAAAAACCCTCAATGAAGTAGGTTTACAGGGAACATACCTCAATATAATAAAGACAACCTCTGAAAAACCCACAGCGAATATCACCCTCACTGGGGAAAAACTGAGAGCTTTTCCTCTATGGTCAGGAACAAGACAGGAATGTCCACTCCTTTCACCACTTTTATTCAACATAGCACTGAAGTCCTAGCCACAGCAATCAGACAACAAAAAGAAATAAAAGGCATCCAAATTGGTAAGAAAGAAGTAAAACTTTCACTATCTGCAGATGACATGATACTGTATATAGAAAACTCTAAAGACTCCACCAAAAAAACCTGCTAGAACTGATAAAGGAATTTTGTGAAGTCTCAGATCAGAGTGCAGAAACCTGTTGCATTTCTATACACCAACAATGAAACAACAGGAAGAAAAATTAAGAAAACAATCTCATTTACAATTATGCCAGAAATAATCAGATACCTAGGAATAACCTAACCTAACCAAATCAAAGAGGTGAGAAAGATATTCCATGCTCATGGAATGGAAGAACAAATACTAAATGTCTATACCACACAAAACAATCTACAGATTTAATATAATTCCTATCAAAATGAACAGCATTTGTCACAGAACTAGAGCAAACAATCCTAAAATTTGTATGGATCCATAAAAGACCCAAATACCTATAGCAATCTTGAAAAAGAAAAGATAAGCTGGAGACCTCATAATTCTGGACTTCAAGTTATATTACAAAGCTATAGTAATCAAACAATATGGTACTGGCACCAAAATAGACACATAGATCAATAGGACAGAAAGGAAAACCCAGAAATAAACTCACAACTATATGGTTAATTAATCTTTAACAAAGCAGGAAAGATTATCCAATGGAAAAAAAAAAAGACATGTCTTCAACAAATGGTATTGGGAAAACTGGACAGCCACATGCAAAATAATTCACTTTCTGACAGCACACACAAAAATAAAGTCAAAATGGATTAAATACCTAAATGTGAGGCCTGACACCACAAAAATGCTAGAAGAGAACATAGGCAATACATAGGCAATAACTTCTTTGACATCAGGTATAACAAATTCTTACTAGATATAACTCCTGAGGCAAGGGAAACAAAAGCAAAAACAAACTATTGGTACTTTGTCAAAATATGCTTCTGCACAGCAAAGGAAGCAATCAAGAAAACTAAAAGACAACCTATAGAATGGGAGAAAATATTTTCAAGTGACATATCTTATAAGGGTTAGTATCCAAAATCTATAAAAAAAATTTATAAAACTCAACACTCAAAAAACAAATAATCAAATTAAAAAATGGACAGAAGACATGAACAGACATTTCTCCAAGAAGACATCCACGTGGCCAACAGACACTTGAAACAATGTTCATCGTCACTTACCATCAGGGAAATGCATCAAAACTACAATTAGATATCATCTCACACCTGTCAGAATAGCTAAAATCAAAAATACAAGAAACAACAAGTGTTGGCAAGGATGTGAAGAAAAAGGAACCGTTTTGCATTGTTGGTGGGAATGCAAACTGGTGCAGCCACTCTGGAAAACAGTATGGAAGTTCCTCAAAAAGTTAAAAATAGAACTATTCTACTATTGGGTATTTATCTACTGGCTCTTTAACTAATCACACTACTGGGTATGTACATAAAGAATACAAAAACACTAATTCAAAGGGTTAACCGCAACCCTGTGTTTATAAAATACATATGTAAAATAGCCAAGCTATGGAAACAACGCACATGTCCATTGATTGATGAATGGATAAAGATGTAACAAATACACAACAGAATATTGTTCAGTCACAAAAAATGATGGAAATCTTGGCATTTGCGATGACACAGATGGAGCTAGAAAGTATAATGTTAAGTGAAATCAGTCAGAGAAAGACAAATACCATATGACTTTATTCCTATGTGGAATTTAAGAAACACAACAAACAAGCAAAGGGAAAAAGCGAGAAAAAGACACAAACAAATCAAGAAACAAACTCTTTAATTATAGGGAACTAATTGATGGTTACCAAAGGGGAAGGGTGTTTAGAGATGGGATAAGTAGGTCATAGGGATTAAGGAATGTACGTATTGTGATGAGTAGAGGGTGATGTATGTAATTGTTGAATCATTATATTGTAATACCTGAAAAAATACAATACTGTATGCTAACTATCTGGAATTAAAATAAAAACTTCAAAAGGAAATAAAATTGTTCATATTTTAATTCATAGTAATATTTTCACTTTAGAATTAAAAAAAATTAAAAAAAACCTCTCCTATTCTCATTTTGATTTGGCCCTCATAGTAAGGTCCATTAATCAAAGACCTCAGTTCTGAAATGGTTTTCCTCTGTAGACATCAGAAGTCCTGGAAATGTATAGTGATTTTTATCCAGATATTGTATTCATTCTGGGTAACTTTCTAAGTATAATGTGCTTATTTACAATATATTTTATTTTACAGGCACTCTCAATCCTGAGCAGAGTAGATAACACTGAAGAAAGTGCAGACATTACACAGAAGGAGATATTTAAAAATCAAAGGGCAGGAGTTTTTACACAAGAAAGGATGAACCTTTTACATCAAACATCCATTATTTCACTTCTTAAACAAAAAATGCATTGTCCCTGCCTGGTATGTGCTAATTATCGTGATAGACATAGAGATATAAAATATGTATCTATATGCCATCTCTGTTATCAAACCAGTCACCTTAACCTAGCACATATACCTAAGGAAATGGGAAACAAAGAATAAATATATATTTTATGGGGCAGTGTAGTTAAAAATAAGTTCTATTAAATGTGTATCACTATGAAGACAATGGCCAACCACTGGAAATTAGAAGATTGCACACCAGAAGTCAGACTAAGAGATTTATAAAGATAAAACTTTCTATTTCACAGTTTTTTAAACATTTTTTAATGTTTTTATTTATTTTTGAGAGAGAGAGAGAGAGAGAGAGAGAGAGAGAGAGAGAGACACTGAGCATGACTGAGCATGAGCAGGGGAGGGGCAGACAGAGAGGGAGACACAAAATCTGAAGCAGGCTCCAGGCTCTAAGCTGTCAGCACAAAGCCCTAAGTGGGGCTTGAACTCGTGAGCCAACAGATCATGACCTGATCTGAAGTTGGATGCTTAACCAACTGAGCCACCCAGGTACCCCTCTCCTTCACAGTTTTTAAAGGGCTACCCTGGTAATATGCTTTAAAAAGCCAAAGGGTATTGAATAGTGTTGACAGTGGGAAGCATACTTAGTTTGGGGATCTTTTTCAATACAATGAATAAAACAATTCACTTGAAAGAAGAAATGCAATTTTCGAATGAAGCAGTGACTATATTCTAAAAGGATTATGGGGATACATATTGAATCTTCCTCACTCTATTTCACATATGTTAACATCCAGGATTTACACTGAAATGGGTGAATACAAAATACTAAATTTGGGAAGTATTCAAGTAGAAGCCTAGTAACTACTATAAGCATATCTATAAACATACAGTTATAAGCATACAACTAGAACTTCTAACCTACAAGTAAACAGTACATCATTTGTAAAGGTAAATGACTAAGCAAATCTCTTTTCCAAGGGAGATATGTTAGATAACAATAGCAATGCTGATGTACATCTTTCCATTGCAATATTTACCAAAGACAGCTTACGTTTATCTAATTGCAATTGGCAACAAGTTAAAATAGGCATCTTCTTTTCAATTTTGCTTAACAAAGTGAAGCTGAGTTTTCACCTTCACCTAGAAAAAAAAAATTACTGCAGAAATTATCTATTTCTAGAAGAAATATCAAAACTGCCATTGATACTTTGTACTCTATCACTTTCTTAATTATTATTGGTTGATAATTTAGTTATGAAAAAGCAAACACTTCAGGAAAAAGCATTATGGGAAAATATAACAAATATATTACATTTGTGTAATAAACTGATTCTGTACTATAAAAACAAGGATACACGTGGGCAATGCATGTCCAAACAATAATTCTAGAAGATCTCCTATATTAGCTCCAGACATGAATTGCCATTTGCCTTTATATTCTTATGTATGCTAATACTTTATGTACCTCATACTAAATGTACCAAAATTAGTTTTAATCATATCCCTACATACATATTCCAGTGCTTTAATGTCCTATCGCAGGAGAAAGTATGACCCATTTATTAAATATAGAAAACTATGTCACTGTTATGCCCCTTTTTGTCCATAATCCAAAATCATATGTTTTGGATGCTATTTCCAAAATATTCCCATTATTTTCTCCTTTCTCCTTCTATTGTTTTCTTTCCTTTCTCCTTTTTTTTTCTAAATTTTTTTTAACGTTTTTATTTATTTTTGAGACAGGGAGAGACAGAGCATGAACAGGGGAGGGTCAGAGAGAGGGAGACACAGAATCTGAAACAGGCTCCAGGTTCTGAGCTGTCAGCACAGAGCCTGACGCGGGGCTCGAACTCACGGACCACGAGATCATGACCTGAGCCGAAGTCAGCCACTTAACCGACTGAGCCACCCAGGTGCCACTTCTTTCCTTTTTCTTTATCATCGCTCAAGATACTTCCATTGCTTCTTTGTTAACAATGGCTTTCATTGGTCTCTTTTCCTTCAAATATGATATTCTGCATTGGTACCAGGATTGTTTTGCTCAAATAAATATCTCGTCATATTAATCATTTCAACCACTGTTAGAGGCATCTATTGTTAATTACAAAGATAATTTTTTTAAAGATTAGCATATAAAACACTTTGGATTCTGACACCAATCTGTATTTCCAACTTGATCCAGAGCATACTCTCCTTGGCACATGCACACTCTATCTCCCTATAGTAGTTGATTCATTGTTACTAAAATGTTACGCACTTCAAGACCTAGAAGACTCTATTCAAACAAGTCCATCTTTCTGAAATGCAATTTTTCTTTTTTTCACATGTATCAACCTGCCACTCATTCTATGAAGATCAGCTCACACATTACTACTGGTCCTTTTAAGTTTAATCCATTTCTTCCTTCTGCTATGCTCTTAGCATATTTTTTAGTTATTTATTATTTATTTTGAGAGAGAGCTTAAGCAGGGGAGGGGCAGACAGAGAGGGAGAGAGAGTATCCTAAGCAGACTCCATGCTGTCAGCACAGAGCCTGATGAGAGGTTCAATCTCACAACTGTGAGATCATGACCTGAGCCAAAATCAAGAATCTGATGCTTAACCAACTGAGTCACCCAGGTGTCCCTATGTTCCTAGTATATTTAACTCTGTTTATATACATTATTTATTTTGAAGAGATTAAGGTTGGGGTGTCTAGTCTCTGTGCTGGCCTAATGACTTTGTGTCAGGAGTTGATTTTCCTACTCTGGAAAGAAAATAGGATGTCTCCTATGCAAGAGACTGTATAATCTCAAGAGAAGGGATATCAGTATCAAAGTCCATAGGCTGAGGCTTCATCCATACAAACAAGAAAGCACTAGATTAAAAGGTTAGATTATATTCAGAGTTAGAGGAATTTTCAATGTAAGTAATTGATATGTTCATTCTGCCAAGAAAGTCTTCATGTTCCCTGATTAGTAGGATAAGAACTTTGGAGACCCTGTGACTGTTTCATGTTATGAGAACACAGGTCTTTCTTATTCTTGTCAGCAAGAGAACATAACCACAGATTTTGTTTAAGACCCTGCATTTCCTTGTTATTTTTTCATACCTTTTAGTTAGTGATAGAACTCTATCTTTTTATCTATTTGATCACTTTTTTGCCAGTTTTTCTAGAAAACTACTTGTTTCTTCTTGGGATCGGTTCAGTCTCGGTTTCTAAAAACAGCTATACAGGGTTCCTTTCTCTCATTCTCTCTTGGTATCTTCAGTCACTAGGTACAATCACTTAGTTATTAGCAGTAAATTACCACCAATGAATATCAAATTGAAAACTCTCAGATTGTTACTCACCGAAAACTGGAGAGAAAAATCTCCAAGAATTTGACAAGTGTTCATTAAATGCTTGGGGTTACCTACATCATTTTGTAACTATATCTCATTTAAGCAGAATTATATTTTTATCCTTCCAAACTCAGCCAATCTGTTTTCCTTTTATTCTGAAGAACTGAAATTTTCTCACGTATTTTAATACTTAAAAATGATTAAGCATTTATAAAAGAAAATGAATATAATGTCTAAAAATACTCCTCCAAAAAAATGTTATAACCTGTCATAAAGAAACATCTTAAAAATACTAAAAGTTTATAAATTTGTGTCTTTCAGTGTAGTGGAAACATTTCACCATTTAAGAGTCATCCGACCAAAGTGAAACTCAAGTTACTAAATTACCAATTAGATGACAGGGAACATTATATAACGTTCAATACTTTTAATACTTTATCTGTCATTGATATGTGTGTCCTGTTTCCTCTCAGAAAAAAAAATTAAATATAAATATAAAGCCATTTCATAAAATACCAAAATTTTTCCAGGCTAGATTTTCTTTTATTCAGTATAGTCACTGCTTTAAATAGATGGCTTGTGTCATTCTAACCTGAGGACCATTTCACATTTAAAACTGACCTAGAGCAGTATTTTTCAACTGATATTTTATAGTTGTAAGAACTTTTTAAAATAATTATGTAGAATTCTTATAGATAAAAGTTCAGTGAAACAAAGAAGCACTAATTAAGATACTGAAGATTAAAGAAAAAAAAAACAGAAGTTGAGGGGATTTTCTTTGCTGGTAGACCTGCTTTACAAGAAATACTGAAGGGAGTTTTTCATGATGAAATGAATAGATACTAAACAGTAACTTGCATCCACATGAAGAAATAAAGAGTACCAGTAAAGATAACCACATAGATAAATGCAAGACATAATAAAAATATATTTTAAAATCTTTCTCCTCACATAAAATTTAAAAGGCACTTGCAAAAAGCAATTATTATAAAACAACATTGATAGCTAACATATAAAGATATAATCTGTATGACAATAGAGCACTAAGCATGGGGGAAACAAAGTTGTATTGAAACAAAGGTCTGTATACTATGGAAATTAAGTCTATATTAATCTGAATGAGATTATTTTAAAAAATTTAATGTTTTATTTTATTATTGAGAGAGAGAGAGAGACAGCATGAGTGGGGGAAGAGCAGAGAGAGAGAGGGAGACACAGAATCCAAAGCAGGCTCCAGGCTCTAAGCTGTCAGCACAGAGCCCAACTCGGGGCTTGAACCCACAAACTGTGAGATCATGCCCTGAGACAAAGTCAGATGCCCAACCAACTGAGCCACCCAGGCACCCCTCAATGAGATTATTTTAAGTGAAGATATTAATGATAATCACTGGGACAACCAGTAAGAATATATCTCAAAAATATATAGTAAAAGAAACAAGGAAAATAAAATTATACACTATTAAATATCACAAAGAAGGCAGTAATTGATTAATAGAAGAACAAAAAAGTCATAAAACTTATAGAAAAACATAGCAAAATGGCAGATATAAATCCTGTCTTATCATTAAGTACATGAAATGTAAACTGGCTTATTATGAGAAATACTATGAACAATTGTACGACAAAATGTGTCTGGTATTTTTGCCATAAGCATCTTTGCCACAGCATTTTTGCCATATAACTAATAGGCTGTAAGGCAATTTTGCCATAAGAGATAAAAAAAAGCGGTTGACAGTTTGCTTTGATAGCTTGGTTTCATTTCTACATTGACACAGTACTCCATTACTATAGTACGTAAATCTTATCCCTCATAATGGTCAGCGCAACGGTGGATAGTTTTGAACCCACATTTCCCACAGATCTTTGAACATCTATCAACAGATATAAAACAATATGCCAAGAACAAAAAACAAAAGGTTTTCACAACACAATATAAAACTTGGTTACAAGTAAGAATCCAAGCCTTTGAAAACTGATATCTATCTGAATGAAGGAAGAAGTTTTAGCAGAAAAAGTATAATGCCAAATAAGAAAACAAATCAAAACGCAATAAAAAGGCATAATATTAAGAATGAAAGATATTGAAAACAAGTTCTTAGGTATAATCCACAAAATGAAATTAATGATTTGCACAGTATTGCCATGAATCTACACTATACGTTTAAATTTATTCAATAATAAAATAATTGGAGGATTTAGGAATACATCAAGTAAATAAGAAAAGTAAATGAAAATCAGATGGGCATGGTAAATGACTTATTTTTTTACATTATTACTCTGTTTACCTGACTTCTGTCAGCATGACAATTTTGACTGTTAAACAGTTTTAAAATATATTCATATTTAGTCATGTTTTTCTTTAATATACATGCATAACAGCCCATTGGCTAAATAATGATTACAATAGGTGATAGGAAACATAAGATGCAATGATACTGAAATAAAATTAGTGACTAAAATAAATAAAAATGATAATGGCTTTGCAATTTTTCCTTGAAGATGATTTCAGTGATGAGAATAAGATAAAATTATTGTTCAGTACTATTTAATAAAGCCATATGAAATTAAGTGACAGTATAACGAAACCTCTATAAAATTGTTTGCATACAGGGGTGCCTGGGTGGCTCAGTTGGTTGAGCGTCTGACTTCACCTCAGGTCATGATCTCACACTCCGTGAGTTTGAGCCCCGCATTGGGCTCTGACAGCTCAGAGCCTGGAGCCTGCTTTAGATTCTGTGTCTCCCACTCTCTCTGCCCCTCCTCTGTTCATGCTCTGTCTCTGCCTCAAAAATAAATAAAAACATTAAATTAAAAAAATTGTTTGCATACAAATGCTTATTGTTTATGAATCAAACGCCAGCATTACAATTAAAGCACACTCAAGCATTTTTAGTGGGTAACATAAGACTATTCTTGCCTGGAATAAGATTTGTAGCTCTTATTAGGCTTTCATTTCATTTGGCCATTTTAGGAAATTTTAGATTTGGGCGGGAAAACAGCCAATAGATAGAGATGAGTAGGAAAACCAGTTAATACCTGGTACATCCACATTTTAAACCACAGTTAATGAATACTCAGTCAGACACAATTCTCCTAACTCTAAAAAATATACCCCTGTTCCTCTAAAAATAGACTACGCATCATTCTATCCTCAATGTTTAACAGTAATCTCCCCTACAAAGTGGCATCTGCTATACTCAAATACTAAAAACATGCATACAGTCTGTGACATGTAGCCTTGTAATCCTGCACATTTATAACCCAAAACCTCAAAGTGATTTAAATTAATTCAGTTCAGTAAGTATATAAAAAGGACTTTTATATGCAGAAGGGACAGTAATGTAAGAATTCCTTCCGAGATAAATCCAATGTACTCATTCAATTTAATGGTACATCTCATTAAACTCTCATTATATCCTGCCACTGACAAGAATTCAGGAGACTTTTGAGAATCATCATTATAATCATATATTTAGTGCTAAGAGGCTAGAGAAAATCTAATGAAGATATTTTCTTTTTAACAAATTTTAATGTAACTGTTGAGTCATTTGGATGACTGCCTTTCTCAAGTTCTAGTCTAAATTTTATATTTTCCCAAAAGTTCTTTTCACATATTTTAAGGCACAGAGTCCTTAATTTTATCTTCAGAGTAAACATAACAAAAAGAAATGATGTGTGTATTTCTAACAATATCTTCTATTATTTTAACCTACTCTCAACAATAATATTGTCTTTTAAACTGGGCACATTGTAGGCTCCTGTTGCAGTATCTATTGTTTTTCAATTTCAGTCCTACAAATATTGAATTTAATACCCTTCCTAAAATGATTCTTCTAATCCTTTTCCTGTATGTTGTTATTATGTTAATCCTGATGAAACCTCCAAAGTAACTCCTAAGGGCATTTTTTATTGTCACAATTCATTGAAACATGAAAGGGATTATAGAGCATTCATCATTCTATCATTGCAGTCATTTCAAAAGGCATTTAGGCAATGCTAATTTAAGATTAAATATCAAGAATAATATTCATTTTTTCTATCATTTGCTTAAATTAAGTCCAACCAATTACTGTGTAGTCATTTCAAAGACTAGGCTAACTATCTTTTTAGTCATGGAAAAAATACCACCAAGTTTTTGTCAAGTCCAAACTGCCTTTTTAAAAAAATTTTTTTAATGTTTATTTATTTCAGAGACAGAGAAAGAGCATGAGTGGGGGAGGGGCACAGAGAGAGGGAGACACAGAATCCGAAACAGGCTCCAGGTTCTGAGTTGTCAGCACAGACCCCAATGCGGGGCTTGAACTCACAAACTGTGAGATCATGACCTGAGCAGAAGTCCGTCGCTCAACCCACTGAATCACCCAGGAGCCCCCAAACTGCCTTCCAATTAGAGAATCACTTAGTTTTATTTCTTTCAAAGTCTAAATCTTCACCAAATATATATATCCAAATATATACCTAAGAACTTATTTCAACACTTGGTGATAGATTTCCATGTTTGGTCTGAGAGCAAAATAATTCCTAGGGATACAATTTTTTTAAGGGTAAAGTTTTCACTAAAGGTTTTCAGCATTTTGTTGTTGTTCTTCTTCTTGTTGTTTATTTCAGCATCTCTTATTAGAATTTTTACTGAATTTTTTATATCATTTTAGACATTATCTTAAATATTAGTCATATACTCTAATTTTGCATGTAATTCTTATTCTAAAATGTTATTACTGTTAAGACTTTAAAACAGATTCCAGTGTAAAAAATTATATTGTTTCACCTCATGTTTCTCTCATGTTGCACACTGTAGCTGCGTATACAGATGGATGGTGGTGGTAGGGACGTCCAGTCAAGAGTAGGCTCTCTTAAGCTGGACTGTTTGGACCTGTATCCCGGTTTAACTAAAGGCTGTGTGATTACTGAGTTAATTAACCTCTATGGTTTTGGTTTCATCATCACTAAAAGGAGGATGTTAATGATAGATACTTCTTAAGATTGT
Organism: Prionailurus viverrinus; assembly: GCF_022837055.1. Taxonomy (NCBI): domain Eukaryota; kingdom Metazoa; phylum Chordata; class Mammalia; order Carnivora; family Felidae; genus Prionailurus; species Prionailurus viverrinus. The sequence continues at coordinate 130,129,502 of NC_062564.1, forward strand.
GAGATTAAATGAGTTAAGGGGCGCCTGGGTGGCTCAGTCGGTTAGGCATCTGACTTCAGCTCAGGTCACGATCTCGCGGTCGGTGAGTTCGAACCCAGTGTCGGGCTCTGGGCTGATGGCTCAGAGCCTGGAGCCTGTTTCCGATTCTGTGTCTCCCTCTCTCTCTGCCCCTCCCCCGTTCATGCTCTGTCTCTCTCTGTCTCAAAAATAAATAAAACATTTAAAAAAATAAATAAATGAGTTAATAACCTTGCATATGGAAAATACGCAATACATGTTATTGTTGCCATTGATATCATTAGTAAAGGCTTAGGAAAAAGCTTAATGTAATTTTACTTAATTTTTTCAGTAAGATTATTACAAACTCCCTGAACCCAGCAATTTTACTTTTCTTTTATGGCAGTCACTATTGTTTAAAGCTTTATTGAGGTACAGATTATATGTCATAAAATTCACCCTTTGAGAAATACAAATCAAAACGACACTGAAATACCATCTCACACCAGTCAGAGTGGCTAAAATTAACAACTCAGGAAACTACAGATGCTGGCAAGGATGTGGAGAAATGGGAACCCTCTTAAACTGTTGGTGGGAATGCAAACTGGTGCAGCCACTCTGGAAAACAGTATGGCAGTTCCTCAAAAATTTAATAACAGAACTACCCTATGACTCAGTAATAGCACTACTTTCCAAAGGATACAGGAGTGCTGATGCATAGAGGCACATGTACCCCAATATTTATAGCAGTGCTTTCAACAACAGCCAAATTATAGAAAGAGGATAAATGTCCATCAACTGATGAATGGGTAAAGAAGAGGTGGTTTATATATACAATGGAATACTACTTGGCAATGAGATAGAATGAAATCCTGCCATTTGCAGCAATGTGGATGGAACTGGAGGGTATTATGCTAAGTGAAATAATTCACTCAGAGAAAGGCAGATATCATATATTTTCACTCATATGTGGAACTTGAAAAACTTAACAGAAGACCAGAGAGAAAGGGAAAGGGATAAAAATAGATACAAACAGAGACGGAGGAAGGCAAACCATAAGAGACTCTTAAATACAGAGAACAAACTGAGGGTTGATGGCAGGGAGGGGAAAATGAGTGATGGGCATTGTGGAGGGCACTTGTTGGGATAAGCACTGGGTGCTGTATGTAAGCGATGATCACAGGAATCTACCCCAAAGCCAAGAGCATACTGTACACACTGCATGTTAGCCAATTTGACAATAAGTTGTATTTTTAAAAATTCACCCTTTGAAAATGTTCAATAATTTTAATAAATTTAGGTATTTTTGCACCAGCACAGTGAACAATTTCAGAATTTTCCATCCCTCCAAAAAAGTTCCTTACACCTGTTTCCAGTCAATCCCAAAAATATCCCTAGTCCCAGGCAACAACTGATTTGCTTTCTGTCTTTAAAAAGTTATCTTTTAAGCACATTTATATAAATACAACCATATACAAAATAGTCTTATGTATCTGGTTCCTTTCACTTAACATCAAGTCTTTGAGGTATATTTATGTTGTAGCATGTATCAGTAGTTTGTTCCTGTTTGTATATAAATAGTTTTCCACTATATTGGTGACACCATATTTTATTTGCATATTCATCAATTAAGGAACATGTGGATTGTTTTTTTTTTGTTTTTTGTGTGGTTTTTTTTTTTTTGAATAATGTTGCCATGAACATTCAAGTGTATTTGCACAGATTTTTTTTTTTACGTATGTAGAGTATGTAAATAGGAGTGAAGCTGATGAGATGTATGGCAGGTTATATTTAACTTTTTAAGAGACTGTCAAAATGTTTTTCAAAATTGTTGAGTTATGTTACCCTCCCACCAGCAATACATTCCAGTTTCTCCACATCCTCAGCATCATTTGACACTATTATTTGATTACAGTCATTCCTTTGTAATCTCTTTGTGGTTTTAATTTGTACTTCCCTGATAACTAATGATGTTTAGCATCTTTGCTTTTTTTAAATTTTTATTTTAAATTTTTATTTATTGTTTAATATGAAATTTATTGTCAAATTGGTTTCTATACAACACCCAGTGCTCATCCCAACAGGTGCCCTCCTCAATACCCATCACCCACCCCCATCAACCCTCAGATTGTTCTCAGTTTTTAAGAGTCTTTTATGCTCTGGCTCCCTCCCTCTCTAACATTTTTTACCCCTTCCCCTCCCCCATGGTCTTCTGTTAAGTTTCTTAGGATCCACATAAGAGTGAAAACATATGGTATCTATCTTTCTCTGTATGACTTATTTCATTTAGCATAACACTTTCCAATTCCATCCACGTTGCTACAAAAGGCCATATTTCATTCTTCTCATTGCCACATAGTATTCCATTGTGTATATAAACCACAATTCATTTATCCATTCATCAATTGATGGACATTTAGGCTCTTTCCATAATTTGACTATTGTTGAAAGTGCTGCTATAAACATTGGGGTGTGAGTGCTCCTATGAATCAGCACTCCTGTATCCCTTGGCTAAATTCCTAGCAGTGCTATCACTGGGTCATAGGGTAGATATATTTTTAATTTTTGATGAACTTCCACACTGTTTTCCAGAGCTGCTGCCCCAGTTTGAATTCCCACCAACAGTGAAAGAGGATTCCCATTTCTCCACATCCTCGCCAGCATCTATAGTCTCCTGATTTGTTCATTTTAGCCACTCTGACTGGTGTGAGGTGATACCTGAGTGTGGTTTTGATTTGTACTTCCCTGATGAGGAGCAACATTGAGCATCTTTTAATGTGCCTGTTGGCCATCTGGATGTCTTCTTTAGAGAAGTGTCTATTCATGTTTTCTGCCCTTTTCTTCACTGGATTATTTGTTTTTCGGGTTTGGGGTTTGGTGAGTTCTTTATAAAGTCTACTAGAACTGATACAGGAATTCAGCAAAGTCACAGGATACAAAATCAATGTACAGAAATCAGTTGCATTCTTATACACTAATAATGAAGCAACAGAAAGACAAATAAAGAAACTGATCCCATTCACAATTGCACCAAGAAGCATAAAATACCTTGGAATAAACCTAACCAAAGATGTAAAATATCTGTATGCTGAAAACTATAGAAAGCTTATGAAGGAAACTGAAGAAGATATAAAGAAATGGAAAAACATTCCATGCTCAACTATTGGAAGAATATTATTAAAATGTCAATACTACCCAAAGCAATCTACACATTCAATGCAATCCCAATCAAAATTGTACCAGCATTCTTCTCGAAGCTAGAACAAGCAATGCTAAAATTTGTATGGAACCACAAAAGACCCCGAATAGCCAAAGAAATATTGAAGAAGAAGACCAAAGCAGGAGGCATCACAATCCCAGACTTTAGCCTCCACTACAAAGCTGTAATCATCAAGACAGCATGGTATTGGCACAAAAACAGACGCACAGACCAATGAAACAGAATAGAGACTCCAGAATTAGACCCACAAAAGTATGGCCACCTAATCTTTGACAAAGCAGGAAAGAATATTCAATGGAAAAAAGACAGTCTCTTTAACAAATGGTGCTGGGAGAACTGGACAGCAACATGCAGAAGGATGAAACTAGACCACCTTCTTACACCATTCATAAAAATAAACTCAAAATGGATAAAGGACCTAAATGTGAGACAGGAAACCATCAAAACCCTAGAGGAAAAAGCAGGAAAAAAACCTTTCTGATCTCAGCCGCAACAATTTCTTATTTGACACATCTCCAAAGGCAAGGGAATTAAAAGCAAAAATGAACTACTGGGACCTCATCAAGATAAAAAGCTTCTGCACTGCAAAGGAAACAATCAACAAAACTATAAGGCAACCAACAGAATGGGAAAAGATATTAGCATCTTTGTATGTATTTATTAGTCAATCATATATATGCTTTTGTGAAATGTTTATTTATTCAGAGTTTTGTCCAACTGTAAGTTATAATGTGGCTTTCATAAGCTGAATTAATCTATTTATAACCTTTCTTGATCTAAGAGTCTTATAAGTTATTTAAAGAAAACATTCTCGAAAGAATCTTAAGATGGCGGCTTAGGAGGACGCTGGGCTCACCACACGTCCTGCTGATCACATAGAGTCCATCTACACCCGCCTAAATAACCCAGAAAACCGCCAGAGGATTAGCAGAACGGAGTCGCCAGAGCCAAGAGCAGACAAGAGGCCCACGGAAGAGGGTAGGAAGGGCGGCGAGGCGGTGCGCGCTCCACGGACTGGCGGGAGGGAGCCGGGGCGGAGGGGCGGCTCGCCGGCCAAGCAGAGCCCCCGAGTCTGGCTGGCAAAAGCGGAGGGGCCTGACGGACTGTGTTCCCACAGCAAGCGCGACTTAGCGTCTGGGAGGTCATAAGTTAACAGCTCTGCTCGGAAAGCGGGAAGGCTGGAGGACAAAGGGAGGGAGAGCTGCTGAGCCCCCTGACAACAGAGCTCAGTTTGGTGGGGAACAAAGGCGCTCGCCAGCGCCATCTCTCCCGCCCATCCCCCAGCCAAAATCCCAAAGAGAACCGGTTCCTGCCAGGGAACTTGCTCGCTTCGCGCAAACACCCAACTCTGCGCTTCTGCGGAGCCAAACCTCAGGCAGCGGATCTGACTCCCTCCCGCTGCCACAGGGCCCCTCCTGAAGTGGATCACCTGAGGAGAAGCGATCTAAGCCTGCCCCTCCTGCCCCCGTGCAACTTGCCTACCCACCCCAGCTAATACGCCAGATCCCCAGCATCACAAGCCTGGCAGGATGCAAGTAGCCCAGAGGAGCCACACCACCCCACAGTGAATCCTGCCCCTAGGAGAGGGGAAGAGAAGGCATACACCAGTCTGACTGTGGCTCCAGCGGTGGGCTGGGAGCACACATCAGGTCTGACTGCGGCCCCGCACACCAACTCCAGTTATACACCACAGCACAGGGGAAGTGCCCTGCAGGTCCTCACCACGCCAGGGACTATCCAAAATGACCAAGCGGAAGAATTCCCCTCAGAAGAATCTCCAGGAAATAACAACAGCTAATGAGCTGATCAAAAAGGACTTAAATAATATAACAGAAAGTGAATTTAGAATAATAGTCATAAAATTAATCGCTGGGCTTGAAAACAGTATACAGGACAGCAGAGAATCTCTTGCTACAGAGATCAAGGGACTAAGGAACAGTCACGAGGAGCTGAAAAACGCTTTAAACGAAATGCATAACAAAATGGAAACCACCACAGCTCGGCTTGAAGAGGCAGAGGAGAGAATAGGTGAACTAGAAGATAAAGTTATGGAAAAAGAGGAAGCTGAGAAAAAGAGAGATAAAAAAATCCAGGAGTATGAGGGGAAAATTAGAGAACTAAGTGATACACTAAAAAGAAATAATATACGCATAATTGGTATCCCAGAGGAGGAAGAGAGAGGGAAAGGTGCTGAAGGGGTACTTGAAGAAATCATAGCTGAGAACTTCCCTGAACTGGGGAAGGAAAAAGGCATTGAAATCCAAGAGGCACAGAGAACTCCCTTCAGACGTAACTTGAATCGACCTTCTGCACGACATATCATAGTGAAACTGGCAAAATACAAGGATAAAGAGAAAATTCTGAAAGCAGCAAGGGGTAAACATGCCCTCACATATAAAGGGAGACCTATAAGACTCGTGACTGATCTCTCTTTTGAAACTTGGCAGGCCAGAAAGAATTGGCACGAGATTTTCAGGGTGCTAGACAGAAAAAATATGCAGCCGAGAATCCTTTTTCCAGCAAGTCTGTCATTTAGAATAGAAGGAGAGATAAAGGTCTTCCCAAACAAACAAAAACTGAAGGAATTTGTCACCACTAAACCAGCCCTACAAGAGATCCTAAGGGGGACCCTGTGAGACAAAGTCCCAGAGACATCACTACAAGCATAAAACATACAGACATCACAATGACTCTAAACCCGTATCTTTCTATAATAACACTGAATGTAAGTGGATTAAATGCGCCAACCAAAAGACATAGGGTATCAGAATGGATAAAAAAACAAGACCCATCTATTTGCTGTCTACAAGAGACTCATTTTAGACCTGAGGACACCTTTAGATTGAGAGTGAGGGGATGGAGAACTTTTTATCATGCGACTGGAAGCCAAAAGAAAGCTGGAGTAGCCATACTTATATCAGACAAACTAGACTTTAAATTAAAGGCTGTAACAAGAGATGAAGAAGGACATTATATAATAGTTACAGGGTCTATCCATCAGGAAGAACTAACAATTATAAATGTCTATGCGCCGAATACCGGAGCCCCCAAATATATAAAACAATTACTCATAAACATAAGCAACCTTATTGATAAGAATGTGGTAATTGCAGGAGACTTTAACACCCCACTTACAGAAATGGATAGATCATCTAGACACACGGTCAATAAAGAAACAAGGGCCCTGAATGAGACATTGGATCAGATGGACTTGACCGATATATTTAGAACTCTGCATTCCAAAGCAACAGAATATACTTTCTTCTCGAGTGCACATGGAACATTCTCCAAGATAGATCATATACTGGGTCACAGAACAGCCCTTCATAAGTTTACCAGAATTGAAATTATACCATGCTTACTTTCAGACCACAATGCTATGAAACTTGAAATCAACCACAGAAAAAAGTCTGGAAAACCTCCAAAAGCATGGAGGTTAAAGAACACCCTACTAACGAATGAGTGGGTCAACCAGGCAATTAGAGAAGAAATTAAAAAATATATGGAAACAAACGAAAATGAAAATACAACAATCCAAACGCTTTGGGACACAGCAAAGGCAGTCCTGAGAGGAAAATACATTGCAATCCAGGCCTATCTCAAGAAACAAGAAAAATCCCAAATACAAAATCTAACAGCACACCTAAAGGAACTAGAAGCAGAACAGCAAAGACAGCCTAAACCCAGCAGAAGAAGAGAAATAATAAAGATCAGAGCAGAAATAAACAATATAGAATCTAAAAAAACTGTAGAGCAGATCAACGAAACCAAGAGTTGGTGTTTTGAAAAAATAAACAAAATTGACAAACCTCTAGCCAGGCTTCTCAAAAAGAAAAGGGAGATGACCCAAATAGATAAAATCATGAATGAAAATGGAATGATTACAACCAATCCCTCAGAGATACAAGCAATTATCAGGGAATACTATGAAAAATTATATGCCAACAAATTGGACAACCTGGAAGAAATGGATAAATTCCTGAACACCCACACTCTTCCAAAACGCAATCAGGAGGAAATAGAAAGCTTGAACAGACCCATAACCAGTGAAGAAATTGAATTGGTTATCAAAAATCTCCCAACAAATAAGAGTCCAGGACCAGATGGCTTCCCAGGGGAGTTCTACCAGACTTTTAAAGCAGAGATAATACCTATCCTTCTCAAGCTATTCCAAGAAATAGAAAGGGAAGGAAAACTTCCAGACTCATTCTATGAAGCCAGTATTACTTTGATTCCTAAACCAGACAGAGACCCAGTAAAAAAAAGAGAACTACAGGCCAATATCCCTGATGAACATGGATGCAAAAATTCTCAATAAGATACTAGCAAATCGAATTCAACGGCATATAAAAAGAATTATTCACCATGATCAAGTGGGATTCATTCCTGGGATGCAGGGCTGGGTCAACATTTGCAAATCAATCAACGTGATACATCACATTAACAAAAAAAAAGAGAAGAACCATATGATCCTGTCAATCGATGCAGAAAAGGCCTTCGACAAAATCCAGCACCCTTTCTTAATAAAAACCCTTGAGAAAGTCTGGATAGAAGGAATATACTTAAAGATCATAAAAGCCATGTACGAAAAGCCCACAGCTAACATCATCCTCAACGGGGAAAAACTGAGAGCTTTTTCCCTGAGATCAGGAACACGACAAGGATGCCCACTCTCACCGCTGCTGTTTAACATAGTGCTGGAAGTCCTAGCATCAGCAATCAGACAACAAAAGAAAATCAAAGGCATCAAAATTGGCAAAGATGAAGTCAAGCTTTCGCTTTTTGCAGATGACATGATATTATACATAGAAAATCCGATAGACTCCACCAAAAGTCTCCTAGAACTGATACATGAATTCAGCAACGTTTCAGGATACAAAATCAATGTATAGAAATCAGTTGCATTCTTATACACTAACAATGAAGCAACAGAAAGACAAATAAAGAAACTGATCCCATTCACAATTGCACCAGGAAGCATAAAATACCTAGGAATAAATCTAACCAAAGATGTAAAAGATCTGTATGCTGAAAACTATAGAAAGCTTATGAAGGAAATTGAAGAAGATTTAAAGAAATGGAAAGACATTCCCTGCTCATGGATTGGAAAAATAAATATTGTCAAAATGTCAATACTACCCAAAGCTATCTACACATTCAATGCAACCCCAATCAAAATTGCACCAGCATTCTTCTCGAAACTAGAACAAGCAATCCTAAAATTCATATGGAACCACAAAAGGCCCCGAATAGCCAAAGGAATTTTGAAGAAGAAGACCAAAGCAGGAGGCATCACAATCCCAGACTTTAGCCTCTACTACAAAGCTGTCATCATCAAGACAGCATGGTATTGGCACCAAAACAGACACAGAGACCAATGGAATAGAATAGAAACCCCAGAACTAGACCCACAAACGTATGGCCAACTCATCTTTGACAAAGCAGGAAAGAACATCCAATGGAAAAAAGACAGCCTCTTTAACAAATGGTGCTCGGAGAACTGGACAGCAACATGCAGAAGGTTGAAACTAGACCACTTTCTCACACCATTCACAAACATAAACTCAAAATGGATAAAGGACCTAAATGTGAGACAGGAAACCATCAAAACCTTAGAGGAGAAAGCAGGAAAAGACCTCTCTGACCTCAGCCGTAGCAATCTCTTACTCGACACATCCCCAAAGGCAAGGGAATTAAAAGCAAAAGTGAATTACTGGGACCTTATGAAGATAAAAAGCTTCTGCACAGCCAAGGAAACAACCAACAAAACTAAAAGGCAACCAACGGAATGGGAAAAGATATTCGCAAATGACATATCGGACAAAGGGTTAGTATCCAAAATCTATAAAGAGCTCACCAAACTCCACACCCAAAAAACAAATAACCCAGTGAAGAAACGGGCAGAAAACATGAACAGACACTTCTCTAAAGAAGACATCCGGATGGCCAACAGGCACATGAAAAGATGTTCAGCGTCGCTCCTTATCAGGGAAATACAAATCAAAACCACACTCAGGTATCACCTCATGCCAGTCAGAGCGGCCAAAATGAACAAATCAGGAGACTATAGATGCTGGAGAGGATGTGGAGAAACGGGAACCCTCTTGCACTGTTGGTGGGAATGCAAACTGGTGCAGCCGCTCTGGAAAGCAGTGTGGAGGTTCCTCAGAAAAAAAAATAGACCTACCCTATGACCCAGCAATAGCACTGCTAGGAATTTATCCAAGGGATACAGGAGAACTGATGCATAGGGCCACTTGTACCTCAATGTTCATAGCAGCACTCTCAACAATAGCCAAATTATGGAAAGAGCCTAAATGTCCATCAACTGATGAATGGATAAAGAAATTGTGGTTTATATACACAATGGAATATTACGTGGCAATGAGAAAAAATGAAATATGGCCTTTTGTAAGCAACGTGGGTGGAACTGGAGAGTGTGATGCTAAGTGAAATAAGCCATACAGAGAAAGACAGATACCATATGGTTTCACTCTTATGTGGATCCTGAGAAACTTAACAGGAACCCATGGCGGAGGGGAAGGAAAAAAAAAAAAGAGGTTAGAATGGGAGAGAGCCAAAGCATAAGAGACTGTTAAAAACTGAGAACAAACTGAGGGTTGATGGGGGGTGGGAGGGAGGAGAGGGTGGGTGATGGGTATTGAGGAGGGCACCTTTTGGGATGAGCACTGGGTGTTGTATGGAAACCAATTGGTCAATAAACTTCATAAAAAAAATAATAATAAAAAAAAAGAAAACATTCTCATTGTTTTTGTCTTTAGTAGATTCTAATGTTTTAATAAAATATTTTGTAGTCTGGAGCCTTTGTATCCTGGCCTCCCGAAAGTTTACATAGTTCGTTTTTAACCTTTGTTAACTCAGAGTAAGTTATTTCTCAAAAGATAGATAGAAACACATATTTAGAGGTCAGTGCTTTACCATGTTTCAAATACATTGAAAGCATTTTCCTCACTAATACTTTCCGTATACCATATATATGATTAATTTATTTCTAATATTTTCTCAAATCCCCTTTCCATAGCATATACAGATTGAGAATATGCAACTCTTATAGACTTCTCATAAACAGTGGTTTCAAGGTAAAATTTGTTTTAAAATTCAAGGACATATTGATTCAAAATATTGCAGATTATGCATGGATATCAAATTGAAAAATCCATACCATAATTATGGGTCATTACTATTTTAAAAGCATGCCATTGATGACTATCTGTAATTTGAATATAAGTTAAGACTATATTCAGGCAATCTATTTATTCCTCCAATATTTTATTAAACTACTACAAGTCAGGCACTATTACAGCACTTGATATTCACTAAAGAACAAAATCAGATTGTTCTGTATTCATTTTACTACATCACACTGCCAGAAGCCAGCAAAACAAAGAGAAAAGAAAAAATTAAACAGAAAAATTATTTAAAAGTAATGAAATATATTCATATTAGATTTCTGAAGGAAATAATAACCTAGTGTTCCTTCATGAGGAATAATTGCCAAGTATGAGACCTGCTTTAGGTAGAAGTAGTATTTTTGTGGTTCCGCTTCATTATCTCTAAGAGGAGCTATTAATAGGAGCTACTTCATAGGATTGCAGTGAAATCAAGGGAGTTAAAAGAACTAGCAAAGAAAACACTAAATAAACATTATTATTATTGTTGATACTGATATTATCATTACACACTTAAGAATTTTTGATTTAATTTTTTGAAACTTCACTTTAGTATGAAATCAGCATGCTCTACAGTAAGTAGTAAAAAGGTTAAAAAAAATTAAGTAAAAGACTTAATTTTCCTCAGGAGAAATGAAGATGGAATAAAGAAGTCGATTTAAAAAATGAAAGTTAAATATGGAAATAAAATGTTAAAATTCATTACTTATATAAAAAGAGCCTAGGGGGGATTTTTTTTAAATAAATAAATAAATAGGAGGAAAATCGGTAGATATTTTTCCAGAATTTAAGAGGAAAGATCCAATTTTAGAAGTCTAAAACATATGAACAGTGCATTGAAGGAGACACACAAGCACACAATTACATACACACGATAATAGAAGACAAAAGTTAACTGTTAAACCTCCTAAAAAGGGAAAGTAGATTACTTCCAAAATAATAAGTTACAAATTGATAATGAGATCCCTTAACAGCAATACTGGCTGTAAGAAATAATAATGATATATTTCAAAGTCTAAAAGAAGACACTTTGTTTATTGATTGATTGATTGATAAAGACAATTAAACCTAGGATTTTATTTTATTTTATTTTTTAATGTTTATTTTTAATTTTTGAGAGAGAGAGAGAGAGTGCACAAATGGGGTATGGGCAGAGAGAGAGGGAGACACAGAATCTGAAGCAGGCTCCAGGTTCTGAGCTGTCAGCACAGAGCCCGAGATGGGGCTTGAACCCACAAACCCTGAGATCACGACCTGAGCTGAAGTCGGCTGCCTAATCCACTGAGCCCCTCAGGTGCCCCAAAAACCTAGGATTTTATATCTAGCAAAATTATCATTTATAAGATGAGATTTAAAAGTAGAGATATACATAAATTAGACACTAATATATAATTTAGTTAGCAAATTTTGTTGTCTAAAATAGAAAAGATTTTAAAAATATAAAATTCTCGAAAAAGTTAACACAGTGGCAGAAGCAGAAGTATGGGTACAGAAACAGAAGAGAGGGAAAGAAGAGTACACAAAAATACAATTTCTATTTAGGGAAAGTTACATATGCTAATAAGTATAAAGATTAAATAGAGAGATAAAAGAAAATATCAGCCCTCATAGAGGCAATTTTCAAAAGAATATAAATGGATTAAACAATTCTACAAATTAGTTGAAAGAAGTGTGGAAAATCCAAAGGAAGACAGGAAATGAAAATAAATATAAAATAAAATGGAAGAAAAATTCCTAATATATCAATGACTATAATAAATGTAAACAGTTAAACCAAATATAATTAAAGATCTTCAAATTAAAAAAATAAGGATGAGCAATATGAATACAAGGAACAGGGGCACCAGTTAAGCAACTGACTCCTGATTTCGGCTCAGGTTGGGCTCTGAGCTGGGTGTACAGGTGTTGATTCTCTCTCTCTCTCTCTCTCTCTCTCTCTCTCTCCCTCCCTCCCTCCCTCCCTCCCTCCCTCCGTCCCTCTGCCCCTCTCCCCTGCTTGTGCATTCCCTCTCTCTCTCTTCCCTCTCTCTCTCTCAAAACAAACAAACAAACAAAAAATACAAAAGAAAAAAAGCAGTTAAATCAGAAGGAGGCTAAAATCTAAAAATAAAGGAATAAGACCATGGACCAAAAAAAAATCTAAGAAGCATTCTTAATATGAAACAATTTGGTATTTAATGAAAAGCAAAACAAGCAAAAAAACTAACAAAGTGTCATAAAAAATGGTGTATTATATACTGGTAAAAGTAAAATGGATCAATATAATGTTTTTAGCATGAGACATACCTAATAATAAAGATACAGACTATATTCATATGAATATAGCAAGTAACTATGAAATTTTAAAAGCACTTAATATATTTTCATCAAAGGCCGATAGTTAAAGAAAAAAATAAAGATATAGGAAAACATTGAAAATCACAATTATTCTAAGCTAATAAATTATAATCATGAGTGTATTTAACACATGATCAGGTATTGGCTAAGTACCTACATTAATTCATTCATTTAATCCCTAGTCCAAATTTGTGGAATTTGTCTTATTGTTATCTCAGTTTTTCATCTAAGAAAACCAAACATAGAGTGTTTAAGCAATTTGTCCAAGGTTGCTCAGAAAGAACTGGCAAAACAGGATTGCAAAATCAGTTATTCTGAACTTCACAGTCTATGCTATTAAGCAGCACATTATATTGCAATAAACATTGCTTTATTCAAAGCAATAAAAATTTTTTAAGCATTTATGAAACATTCATAAAATTTGACCATGGACAATGCTAAAAATAAAGCAGTAATTTTTAAAGAACTATATCACTTACTGTGGTCTTTGATCATAATAAGTGAAATTAGGAAATAAAAAAGATTAAAAATCCTCCACATCAAGAGAATAAGACGCTCGATAGACTGGGAGAAAATATTTGCAAAAGGCATATCTGACAAGAACTATTATCCAAAATATACAATGAAATCTTAAAACTTAACAAGAAAATGAACAACCCAATTAAAAAATGAGCAGAGACTTGAACTGACATCCCATCAAAGAAGACATACAGATGGAAAATAAGCATATGAAAATATGTTCAACAATATGTCATTAGTGAAATGCTAACTAAGATGAGATACCACATGACGCTATTAGAATGGTCAAAATCTAGAACACTAACAGCACTAAACGCTAACAAGGATGTTGAATAACAGGAATTCTCATCCATTTCTTATGAGAATGCAAAATTGTACGGCCACTATGGACACATTTTGGAAGTTTCTTACAAAATTAAACATATTCCTGCCATATGATCCAACAGTCACACTCCATGGTATCTACCCAAATGAAATAAAAACTTACGTCCTCACAAAAACCTGCACATAGATGTTTACAAAAGATGTATTCATAATTGCCAAAAGTCGAACACAACCAAGATGTCCCTCAATAGGTGAATGGATAAACTGTGGTACATCTAGACAATGGAATGTTATTCATCACTAAAAAGAAATAAGCCACCAAGACATGAAAAGATATGGTGAAAGCTTTAATGCACATTACTAACTAGAAGAAGCCAGTTTGAAAGGGTTACATACCTTATGATTCCAACTATATGCTTGGAAAAAGCAAAACTACGCAGACAATAAAAGATCAGTGGTTGCTAGAGGGTAAGGGAGAAGGGCCAGATGAATAGGCAGAACTCAGTGAATTTTAAGTCAGTGAACCTATTCTCTATGTTACTGGAATGATGGATATACATCATTATACATTTATCAAAACCCATAAAATTTACAGTAGGAGTAAACTAATGTTAACTATGGAGTTGGGGTGATAATGATGTTATCAGTGTAGGTTCATAGACTGTAATAATGCACCACTCTGGTATGGGATGTTGATAATGGGGGAGTCTGTACATATATGTGGGAACAAGACCTATATAGGAAGTCTCTACACTTTCCTCTTAATTTTACTGTGGACCAAAAACTATTTTAAAAATAGTTAATTAATTAAAATAAAAAAGTTCCATATATCTGGATCCTTAAAAATATATGTATAGTACACAATCTTCACAACCAAACAGCAAAAAAATTGGTAATTATCAAAATTTGTGGATACAAACATCTACTCCTTTGATGAAAATTTAGACTATATGTTACATAATTATATAAATTAAATTGAAATAAATTTGACCCAGACATTCCAGCCATGATTTTAAGCCTTAGAGAAATTCCTGCACAAGTACAGAAAGGTACATAAAGTAGAATGCTGTATCTTAGCATCATTTGCAGTAACAAGAAAATGGAAGTAATCTAAGGTAGACAGAGGCATCATTAGCATAGTAAATAAATTGTAGTGGATAAAGTATGATGGAATTCTCAGACATGTTTAGAAGTATTGAATAAATCTCCATAGATACTTTAAACATAAGAATGAGTGAAAAAATAAATTGAGTTACAGCCTTATAAATTAAGCACACACAATACCATATTTTAAATATGAAAATATGGTCATTAAAGTGCATATATCACACTCATTAGAAAAGTGCATAGAAGGAGCGGGGCCTGGGTGGCTAAGTTGGTGGTGTCCCACTCTTGAGTTTGGCTCAGATCACTATCTCATGGTTTGTGGGATGCAGCCCTACCTTGGGCTGTGAGCTGACAGAGTGGAGCCCACTTGGGATTCTTTTTCTTTCTAGATTCTAGATTTCTTTCTAGATTCTTTTCTCTCTCTGCCCCTCCCCTGCTCTCTCTCTCTCTCTCTGTCAAAATAAAATAAATATTAAAAAAAATAAAAGTGCAGGGGCGCCTGGGTGGCGCAGTCGGTTAAGCGTCCGACTTCAGCCAGGTCACGATCTCGCGGTCCGTGGGTTCGTGCCCCGCGTCAGGCTCTGGGCTGATGGCTCAGAGCCTGGAGCCTGTTTCTGATTCTGTGTCTCCCTCTCTCTCTGCCCCTCCCCCGTTCATGCTCTGTCTCTCTCTGTCCCAAAAATAAATAAAAGTTGAAAAAAAATTAAAAAAAAATAAAAGTGCATAAAAAGGAGAAGTTGGGAGTAGGAAAAACATACTTAAGAGTGGGTAAGGACAGTATGCCATAAACTGAAAAATATCATTAGATGATCTCTCTATACCTGACATGCCCACAAAAGAGAAAGAGAAAGAGAAAATTATGATTATAAAATTTACCTACCTAAATAAATCTACCAATCAATTAAGAATTTTTTAATCTTTCCAGAAAAAATGAAGTATACAATTATAGTTATCAATGATTATTATACTTATTTAAAATGGAGAAAGAGAAATTTAGATAAACATACTTTCTCAAGGTCACCCAACCAGTAATAAATACATAAATAGGACAAAGATTATGGATAACTTCTAGAGTAATGTTCTATCACCTACATACTACTTTATCTCATTAGAGTAAATATAAGGGGGAAAATGTTAGGAAATGAAAGTATAGTTATCCTGGGGAGATAATATATAGTATAAATAATTCTCCCTTTTCTCTGTAGTGGCAAATTTCACTGAATTATTTTCTAGCTAAAGCAGCAAGGAGTAGGTGAAATATCTATATATATATATTTTGCTGATTTTCTTTAACTTTTATTTTAACTTCACAGTATGGTAGAAATGGATTTCTCATTTTGAAACCAACAAAGAATGTCATTTTGCTTTTCTCACTCTGACCTTGGGTCGATTTTCCATTTGCATATTCCATCTCAACTGCTATATTTCTTAGTATCAAGGACTGAATACAGAGTGGAACTGTGCTTCTTAATGTATCATCTGTTCACAATTGTTTTGCATAATAGCTATATGTTGCTTGGAGATGCACAGTTAATCGCAGTAATCCACACTATAAACTGTAAGGCTGGATATTTAAATTACCTCTTTCACATATGGGGGGGGGGTAGGGAATGTGGGAAAAAGGTACTTCTAAAGGTTAAAGGAAAATTCATAGTTTTTCCATAAACAATTTATTATAAAATATTAAATGTCAGTTTATTTAGTCTGACTAGTCCTTTCATTAAGAACTTTTTCCTCCCCCACTCATACCCTTTCTCTCTTTAAAAATTAATAAACATTAAAAAAGGGGGGGCACCAGGGTAGCTCAGTTGGTTAAGAATCTGATTTCAGCTCAGTTCTTCTCACTGTTCATTGGTTTGAGCCCTGCATTGGGCTCTGTACTGCCAGCTCAGAGCCTGGAGCCTGCTTCAGATTCTGTGTCTCCCTCTCTCTCTGCCCCCCTCCCCCACTTGCACTCTGTCTCTCAAAAATGAGTAAACGTTAAAATAATTTTTTAAAAAGTTAAACATTAAAAAAGAACTTTTTAAAGGTTGATGTAATAATGAGTGCTATATATCTCTTTTGTTTTAACAAAGGCAAACTGAAGAAAATCTATATTATCCTCATTTCAATTATAATGTACATGTTCTTTTATTTCTAGCTTTAAAATCTCCTAAAGGTTAGTATAAATTACTAAACATGGAACTTCCCTTTTAAAAAATCATTCATTGCAGCCTTTCAAATCCTATTTTAAAGCCATAGTTGGTTATTATTTAATAATCAGAAGAATCAAATTTGGCTACTTTTATGAAGTGCTAAACATAAAGGAAAAAAATCTATGCTTATAATACAGGAATTTTTAGCTTATTCAACTTCATTCGTCTATATTCAATCTTTGCCAGTCCTACATATTTATTTCTCCTCCCTAGGAATAAATTTTGACACTTTAGCTCTAACAGGATTTTTGAAATTATAAAACCAATGTTAGGAGTGCACTAAGGTTTATTGTTATTAGCACAAAGATCTAACATAGAGGCATTCTTCTAAAAACGTTATTTAATTCTTAAAAGCACTCCATGTGGTAAGTATACTTATTTTAATCATAACTCATAGGAGGAACTCATGCACTCAAAGAGGTTAATAAACTTGACCAGATACAAATAATAATGGGATCTGAACTCAACAATTTAACTTCAGAGTTTGTGTTTTTAATTAGTATACTATGCTGTCACTAAGACCCTCTGTGAAAAGATCAAGTTTCATTCTAAGTATGGAATGAGGTTTTAGTCCATGAGGTTCTTAAACAAAAAAAAATGTGTTTGTTTAACTTTATGCATTGTAATCTGCCAGACTGTGATGCAAACACAATAAATCAAGCCCTTGCCCTCAATGACCAAACAGAGCAGATCACAGAGTAATTCTCTGTTCACTTTATTTCATTTTATTTCTCTCTTAATTCCCACATCTGAGCCATGAAGACCAAGACTCAAGTATTTCATTTAGAATTGTCTTCGAAGGAAATAAAATTGTTATATGCTTCCAATTACATTGGGGTTTCTCAGGAACTCTGCTTTTTTGTGTCTAATAGGGGAGATGAGAGTCCTTTGTGAAATCTCAAAAGACCTAAGTAGCATTAGGAACAACTTAACACATTGCTTTAAAATAAAATTTTGCACAAGTTTGCTTATTTACTATTAACTACGCTATGCTGTTCCAGGGTTTAAATTCTCATGCTTTTATGCAAAGCTTTATTTTGAATAAACTTTTAGTATTTTAAATTGATTTTTACACAATACTTATTGGAATGATATAAAGAAGCAAAACTGTGAGCTTCATTTGAATTTACAGTAGTTTTTAATTTTTTACTGTTTTATTAAAAAAAGAGAGAGAAAATTAGAATAGACCAGTATTGATAAACTTAGTATTTTACTTTAACATTTAAATTTTCACTCATTCAATATAGTCCTGACAGACAATATGTTTGGAGAGAAAATATTTCTAAATATTTTTTTGCCCAGAACACACAATAACAAGATTGATAACCGAATGGTAACTAAATGGAAGACTCAAAAAACTTTTAAAAAAGGACCAGAAAGAGACATATTGAGACAATTTTTACTGACTCATCATATTGATTTATAGATCATAAATAATTTGCAATATGATTGAATCTATTACACTAAGATAGAACTGATTCAGTGCACTTTACAACTTTTACTAAAAGAAATCTTAATCACTTTCATTATGACAATAATCTCTATTACAAATTACAAAAAATAAAAGGAAAGTTATAGAAGTCACTCACCAACTGCTAGTAAATGCAAATCTCTCCCATCTCTCTTAGGTTCTTGTTTCTTTTTTAATGAATGATGTACTACATTTTTCAACTTCCTTTGACCTCTCCTTACCTGGTCCCAGTTAGTCATCTTTGAAATCATCCAAAAATAGCTTTTCTAACTAGAATTCCTCTCATAGTGCTGTCCAGCTTTTTTTTTTTTTATAATTCTCCATCAACCAAAGGATGAACCCAACTCAGTGTAGTATGGCATATAAGATATTTCATTATCTAACTATTGTTCCTCTATAGACATTTCCATTATATTACATTCATACTTCATTGAATATATCATACAAGTGTTTCAAAATGTTGCTCTGTAACTGAAGATTTACAGAACAGACCACTGCCTGCCATACCATCTTCCAGACAGCTTATTATATTTTGTTTGTTAAGGTGAACACTTTTTTTATTTTCATATTCATTATTTCTCAGTATATTAATAATGTTTCAATGGAAGTAAGTATTAATATTTTTTAAAAGCAAAAATACCAAAAGAATATTATGGTAAATTCTTTCAAATTGTTATTCTACTGACTTAAATAGATTTTTTTTTAATTTTTTTTTCAATGTTTTATTTATTTTTGAGACAGAGAGAGACAGAGCATGAACAGGGGAGGGGCAGAGAGAGAGGGAGACACAGAATCGGAAACAGGCTCCAGGCTCTGAGCCATCAGCCCAGAGCCTGACGCGGGGCTCGAACTCCTGGACCGCGAGATCGTGACCTGGCTGAAGTCGGACGCTTAACCGACTGCGCCACCCAGGCGCCCCAAATAGATCTTAACAAAAATTATAATTTATATTATTTCCATTAAATAGATAGAAAATAGATGGTGTCAACTCAGGCTTCTATTGCAAAGTATCATAAACTGGGTGGCTTATAACAATAGAAATTTATTTCTCACAGTTCTGAAGGCTGGGAGTCTGAGATCAAGAAGCCAGCATGGCCAGGTTCTAGTGAGAAACATTGCCTGGGTTGCAGACTGCTGACCTATTGTCACATGCCAGAAAGAGAGTGAGCCATCTCTCTGGTCTCTTTCTATAACAGCACTAATCCCGTCAAAGGGCTCCACTCTCATGACCTAATAATATCCCAGAGACCCCACCTCCAAATACTATCACACTGTGATTACAGTTTCTACATGAATTTTGGGAGGACACAAACATTCACTCCATGGCAGAAGCAGCTTATTGAAATAGATAGATAGATAATAGATACATAGATAGATAAATGATAGATAGAATGAGACTTATGTAAAGAGCTGCTTTAGGTATTAAAAAGCCAATTTCTTACCTAAAAACTCCTTACCTAAAACTTACCTAAAACTTTTTTACTCTTAATATTTTTATAATTGTTGTAGTAATTTAGAGATGAATCAAGCAATTTATATAATTGTATTTTGAGAAAAATATTACTAAGTTAAAAACTTTCATAAATGCTTACAATTCATTTTATATAAACTTAGGAATTTATTCTCTAAGGATTGGGCAATTGAGTTTTCTTCAAATAAAATATTAAGAAAATAACTGAAAAGTATTTTATCTACAACTATATAGCTTAAATAACTCTTGAAATTAAAAAAAAACTATAAAATAAATTACTTTGGGGGTGCCTGGGTGGCTCAGTTGTTTGAGTGTTCAATTCTTGACTTCAGGTCAGATCACGATCCCAGGATCGTGGGATCGAGCCCCGTTTTGGGCTCCGTGCTGAATGTGGAGTCAACTAACATTCTCTCTCTCTCCCTCTGCCCCTCTCTCCCACTCACAGTCTCTCTAAAAATAATAAAAATTAAAAAAACTTAAAAAGTAACAAAATAGTAAAACAAAATAAATAGTTTCTTATACTGTTTATTTTTATACATGAAACATTACCCAGTCTCCACAATATATAAAGACACACACTTATATATAGTACTCCGTATCCGTCTTTCCATGTACACACACACACACACACACACACACACACACACACACACAGACATCATATACAATACTGAATCTGGAAGTTACTCTCTCAAAATGAGATATTAATTGTTTACTTGGTAGTAGTGTGGAAACAATACAAGGACATAACAAGGTCATAGAGATCTCAGAAAAAGGAAAGTTGTATGTCTGTGAAAACACAGAAACAAGATATGCAGCAGACTGTAAGGATTTAGTGAAAAAATTTGTAGAGCACAGTGAAGGAAACCTTTGTGGTACAGCTGATAATGAGCCTTATCTCATTTTTAGTGTTTTTTTCTAAATAAGTTTTTTCTCCTCTTACCTTTTGAGAAAGAAGTAAATTATTCTTCATAAGTAGTATCATCCCAATAAAATGAGGTCAAAGCTCAAAGAAAGGATAATAAAGGTATGGGGCACAAAATATGGTTATTAGGACCAGAAACATCAGAGAAAAAAAATATCTGGACCAACACAGAGCTAATTCTCTTAGAATAATGTTTTTCACCAGTTCCTACAGTTAAGTATGTATATGTATCATCAATATATAGAAAAAGAATATAGTTTGTATTTCATATCTATGGGTTTATTTTTTACTTAATAATTTCCCTTATTAGGGTTCCTGGGTGGCTAAGTCAGTTAAGTGTCTGGTTCTTGGTTTTGGCTCAGGTCATGATTTCACGGTTTCATGAGTTTGAGCCTTACATCAGGCTCTGTGCTGACAGTGAGGAACCTGCTTGGGATTCTGTCTCCCTTTCTCTCTGTTCCTCCCCAACTTGTGCTGTCTCTGTTTCTCTGAAAATAAATAAATAAACTTTAAAAAATAATTTTCCTTTCCTCATTTAATACTAAGCATGAGCTCATTCAAGTATTGCTGTATGCATATAGCAGGCTTTGGCAAACTATATCATGATTACTTTTCTACTCATAATCATGAAATTTAGGCAATAGAGGTAAAAAGTCATTTGTTTTCTTTATTGAACAATTATTATACACTAGGCAGCAATTATACACCCATTTAATCCCCCACATTTGACAGGAAATATGAGAAAACTAAAGTAAAACAAGTTAAATCAGTCAAAAACCCAAGCTAGAATGTGACATAGGTATTTGGATACCTGAGTACCTGAGCCTTAAACACTCTGAAAAAGGAAGACATCCATGTGGAATGCTGCCTAGGAGTATAATATTAAGCGAGATTATTTCCTTAAAGAAAATTAAGAAGATATTTTTAAATGATGATCTTTTCCTCTGAGAAGGAATCATTTGTGAAAAAATAAAAATCACATCATTTGCTCTCATTTGTCTCCATAAAGATTAAACTGAGAAATGATTTCTTAAAATCCAAAATGTTTTAATTTTTGAAAACATTAAGAGAACATTGATCATTTCTGGGGGGAAAAAATCAACCTCCTTCATATTAGTTATGTGAATGTTTTAGCTTTGATAATTTTTTAAATGTGAGGACATATTTCCTGATTTTTCATAAGCTATGTGATATTCTATTAAATATTTATCCCATGAGACTGTGTGAATAATTCTAAACATTATATTTCTAGTTACTCTTTTTTTGACAGCAGATATTGGTAATTATTTGTTATTATATGCAAAATACAGAACAGAGAATATTTTAATTCTGGACAAAAATTCCCAAATGTCTGAATTAAAGAGTTATGGAAGCTTTAAACATATATTACATGACATTCATTAGGAATCATATTCAAAATTAGCAACAGAAAAAGATACTAAAATAAATTATCTCTTGATATCTAGTGAAAAATACTGTGTTTTTTTGGTTTTTTTGTTTTTTACTTTTCTGGGTTGCTTACTGCTAATATTTCATCTTTGTATATGAAACACTTTTGAGCTCCAGTGTAAATAGTCACAAAGAAATAGTGATGTATCTTGCCTTGCTAACTTTTAACATTTCTGAGAATTACTTCTTTAGCTCAATCCCTTTAAAAATATATAAATATTTGTGATATTGAGAAAAGTAATTAAAAATATATGTTCATGGGTAAGGAAGCAAGTTCTGGGAACAAAATCAAATTATACAATTTTAAAACATATTGACAGTCTCCTTAACAGGAAGTTCTATGCTTCTTAGGACAGTTTCTTAGAGCTTCTCTCAATCTGCTAACTTGGGGACTTGATTTAGAGATGATTAGAAATAATAACTAGTATTAGAGATGTGTCAGAAAAGAACATCCCAAAAACAGAAGTGACAGCTAACAGACTGACAACAAATTCAGAAAGACTCATAATTTTACTGATAATGATGTGCTCTCAAAAAATGGTGATTCTAAATCGTCAAGAAGGATGAAGTGACATGTACCCTGTAATTCTTGCTTTCTTAATTGTAATCGGAAAATAGCAATGATTACATTATAGTAAGTGCTTCATTTAAAAATATACTTTTATTTTTTTTAAGTTTATTTGAGAGAGAGAGAGCATGCAAATGTGTACATGCATGGGGGTGGGGGGAGAGACGGGGGGGGGGGGCGGGTAAAGAGAATCCTAAGCAGGCCCTGTGTTGTCGGCTCAGAGCCTGATGTGAAGCTGGATCCCACAAGGTAAGAGATCACGACCTGAGCTGAAATCAGGAATCAGACACTTAACTGATTGAACCACCCAGGCTCCCTGGATACTTTTAAATTTTATTTTATAATAAATGCATATTAACACTTGAACTATTAAGGTTTTTCAGTATCTTGAAAAGTAAGTTACATCCCACTATGCATACTTCAATAATATAAATAAATATTCATTTAATTCATTTTTACATTTCATTATCTATGTTTGCATTTTTACTAGGTGATAAAGTAGATCAATTACTTCTCTGAAGCTGGCATAGGAATGCAATATATTTGAATACATGTCTGACATAAGTGATATATAAATATGGTTCTCTATTAATCTGAATAAAGTTACTCATAAAAAGGCTCACATCCATAAGACTTTCTATTTGTAATTATGTTTATTTCTATGGGAAACTTATCTTGCTCTCAAATTTGTAGCCTCCTTATGGGCAATATTTATGAGTTTTTCACACTGCATTCAGAGACTTTCTGTCAGTATGAGTTTGTTCCTCAAAAGATTTTAATATAAATGCAAAATAATGTCTACACTACATAAAATGAGAACTCAAGTATCTGGCATTATTCTTAAAATGCTATTCTACACATTCAATTCTACCAACACATCAGATCAACTGTTCTCTGAACTTAACATGCACTTTCTCAAATCTATAAATTTCCCTTCTCTGGAATGATCCCATAAAATAATCCATCATAAAACGGCCGAGTTCACAGATCACTACCTCTAAGAAGATTGTCCTCTATACTGTCAATCAGAAAATTGTTCAGGAAAAGTCTAAGACCAGATGGAAATTGCTCCTGAGCATCGTCATAGTGTAAATCAATAAACATCTTTAACAGCATCTTTACTGGCTTGAAAGTGGGCTACTTCTCGTATAGTGTTCTTTAGTACAGGGCATGCCATCATCTGAAAGCATAGATATACATGAAGCCAATAATTTACAATCAAATGCATTGTTTTCTGACAGTTAGGCTTCTCTGGGGATACATTGTAGAGTATATAAAGCAAAAATTGCTCTTCAGATATCTGAGGTTGTCCTGGAGATGTCCTGGGAATATCGAGGACTGCCAATTTACCCATGGCTCCCAGAAAAGTTATACATTTTTGATTTTGTAAATTTAGTTCTTCGTAAGATTTTGTTTGAAGGAAGTATTCAACGCTTCATAGTTCAAAAATCCACAAGAATGGATGGGCTGGCTTTCTGCAGAGCTTTTCATAGATTTGGGGCAGTGGCAAATCTGAGATTATACTTCTAGCCAATAACACTGTTGCCAGTAACAATGGGTTTATATTCCTACATATAGTGGGTTTGGTGTGGTGTTGCCCCACTGCACTGTGAGCAATGTTCAGCTTTTCTTATCCAAGAAAACACAGTGATTTGATCACTAGAAAACAAAGTCAAATTCAGCCTTTTCTCAATTCCATGTACAAGATATACATGTACAAGAATGTACAAGATAAAGGGAATCCAAAAAAACCGTAATATTTTGAAGCTCATTTTCTTTTATATCGCTTCTAATTAAGTTTCTGAAGTAATGGGAGAATTTTTGTAATGTTCTAAGAAAAATTCCTGTCAAAAACAGTTCAATGGAGAGAAAATGGACCCTCAATTGGCTCAAACCAAATTTTAAGGAGAAGAAATCCAGATGAAATGGATAAATTCAAAGTAGCTTTCCAACTACTTTAGTTAGTCTGGAGAGCAGATGGCCACTGACAGCTACTCCACCCTTCAGGACCCTGGAAGTGAGCTCTGACTCTGGCTGAGTCAGCTAAGTATGAGGTGACACTGGTGTTCAGGGTGGGGACAGTGATAAAGGGCAATAATATGCTTAAAATACTGTCTCTACTGCTATTTGGTATATTCATTTAAGTCAATTAGTGAACTTCTCTAAGCCACCATTTCTTCATCTGTAAAGCGGATGTAATAGTTTTTGCTTCATGGGGTTAATATGGAAAATTTTTAAATTAAGTTGAATAATGGATGCAAAACTATAAATGATAGCTATTGTTACTGTTGTTGTTTTCATTAAGTTTTGATGGGGAAACATCATCTTCCAAAAAGTCCTTTTTTGGAGTTCCTTCTTGTGAAGGGGAAGTGGAGCCTGAGAAGGCACTGGAGTCACGTTCTAACTATTCCAGAGGTTCCGTAAATACTACATAGGCAAGATAGTAAGGGACTAATGAGAGTAGGTGGCTTGAGAGAAGAAACATGAGAAACAGAAAAAACTCTAATTACTTTCCATATCATTCAGAATAAAATTGAAAACACGAGTACCTACAAGACTTGGCATGAGCTGCCTCTTAAATCATCTGCTTCTTGGAGCTTACCTTCGATTCCTCTATCCCTTCAACCAACTCTGCTTTGCCCACTTAATTCATTTTCTTTCACAAAAGGATTTTCATGTTTCTGACTCAGGATATTTGTATTTAGTGTTTCTTCTGCCTTAAACATCATTGCACCATGTGCCCATACAGCTGGCTCAATCACTTTTTCCAGGACTCTTCACAAATGTCACAATCTGAAAGAGATCTTCCCTGATCACAAAAGAGCACTTTCTTCTACCTCACGTCACTCTTTCCATTTTCCTTTTGTATGCTTAAAATTTACCACTCCCTAAAAAATCTTATGCTTATTTGTTTAGTTTTGTTATCTCTCTTCCCCTCACCCTCACAAGAAGTAAGTCTTATGACTTACTTTATTTCTTTGCTATATACTCAAGCTATATACTCAAACAGTGTTTGACTATTGGCAGTTGCTTAGAATGTGTGTTGAATTCATAGGTTAATTTCATTAATAATCATTTGGCAGTTGGATTGGCTGTTGAATATTCATATTTTGGGATCAATGAATAATTACAATTGAGTTTTAAAAATCACATGAAAACTAACTGTTATACATGGTGAAAAGAATTGAGCTGGAAATATAAATATAATGGGCATGTGTCCTTTTAACTCCTAATTTTTGGATAATTGCTTATGAGAACAAATAAACTAAAAATACTGACCAAATACCTTGATTTTTTCAACTTTTGAACTATATTCTCAAAATCATGAGGGATAAGCAGCTATTAAGGTAGCAACATGAAAATGTATTCATTATTTTCAAGTGATTTCTATAACAAGATTTAAAATATCACAAATACACATTTAATAAAATTCTCACTTTAATTTTTACGAATTTTATATTTTACATTTTATCACTTCACCTAAAAGTAATTTTACAAGATAACATCAAAAATTTTAGATAATATAGTAAATATGTGATGTTTATGTGATGTCAAATTTCTGGATATTTAAAAAAATTTATAATTTGTAAGACTATAAAAATAGTTATGTTGTTTTCATCATGATAGTCAATAGACATGAATATAAAAGTAACTATCAAGATCTAGTTGTATTAAAGTAAATGAATGAATATAAATGAATATGATTTAGAAGAAATTAAAATGATGGAAAATTTTAGAATCACATATTATATCAATCAACTGTTCTCTTTGTTCTTTTGCTTATACAATCAGTATAATAGAGACTATTGGAAATATTATTCTAAATCAAATTATGCAAATCACTGGCTAATGTAAATAACTGGTAGTGTAACATCCATTCTCTACTACCTGCTCCATTATAACTTATTCTTAAAATATTTTATTTAAAAATATGCAAATAACTTTGTTTTCTCTTTTACTATATAACCTGACACGTTGACCCTGTTTGTAGACATACACAGAATGTTTTCCACAACAAAACAGTAGTAAGGATTGTGCAAATTAGTTTCCCTTGGGATCACAGCATGCCCATGTAGACTTGTATCTATCCTCCCTGCTGTCTCTGGACTCATATTTCCCTATTTTGAGATATTTTATATAAAAATCACCAAAAAAAAGAAAGTAAAAAGAACCTCGATTCCTAATATAACTTTAATGTCATCTTAGTCTGCTACAGTGTAAACAAATGCTACTTTTTCTATTAAATACCTAAGGTATAAATATATTCCATATTTATTTTGTAAGAAAATCTAACTTTTTGTTATTAAATTAATAAGACTTCTATATTATGTGCTTCTATGCCATTAAAATATGCATTATCCTTTTAAACAATGTATATATTGTTCATATATGAATCCCTTCCCAATAACTTTATATTTTAGTTATATGTATTTGAGCAGTTATTGAAAAGCGAATCAGAGGTGCCTGGATGGCTTAGTTGGTTGAACACCCAACTTTGGATTTTGGCTCAGATCATGATCTCGTGGTTTGTGAGCTGGAGCCCTGCATTGGACTCTGTGCTGACAGCATGGAGCCTGCTTGAGATTTTCTTTCTGCCTCTTTCTCTGCCTTTCTCCTGCTCACACTGGCTCTCTCTCAAAATAAATAAGCTTAAAAAACAACAACAACAAAAGCGAAGTGAATCAGATTTTTACACTAGCTAAACTTATATAGTTAAGATCAATTATTATGGGAAAAAAGTCCAAGAGTTGAATGTGTAAATATCTATAATGGTCATGATACAGGAATCACAAATTTAAAATTATTTTTTCTCCTGTATTTTCCTAATTTGAGCAATGAAAGGTAACTATATTATGGTATTAATTAAATATTTGGAATATATAGTCCTTTGCAGGCCAAAAGTTTGGTTGGTCATTGTAATACTTTGAAAAAGTCTACTTTGTACAAAGACATTATTTCAAGCCATGTTATATCTATGATCTTATCAATAGGACTATGTGTCTATTATTTATTCAGAGGAAGAATCAAAGTATGCCCTCTTTCCATGTATATGCCCCATAATTTAGAAGTAATTTATAAGAAATACATTTCCAGGGGTTCCTGGGTGGCTCAGTTGGTTAAACGTCAGACTTCCACTCAGGTCATGACATCACAGTTTGTGAGTTTAAGCCCCATGTTGGGCTCTGTGCTGAGAGCTCAGAGCCTGGAGCCTGCTTCAGATTCTGTATCTCCCTTTCTCTGCCCCTTCACCACTCACACTCTGTCTGTCTGTCTGCCTCTCTCTCTCCCATAAATAAAGAAATAAAGAAATAAAGAAATTTCCATACAACTGATAATGCAAAATATCAAATATCAAAAAATTATAGAATATATTTTATTCATATTAAACAAAGTTGCACCATACACTATTAATATGTGAATGAAAAATTTTTAGATCAAATGGAAAATGGAATTCTCAATAATCACAGTTAAGTGAACTGGGGTATACACAAAATGGTCTAAAAGAATCAATTCATAGTCTGAAATTAAGAAAAAAACAAAATGGTTTTGAGTTCTATTTTGTCATAAATCCAGTTTCCCTACCATAGTGAGAACCTTTATTTCATTATTTTCAAAATATGTATTTATATGTATGTGTGTGTGCATTCAAAATGAAGTCCTTATTAGTCATTATTTTTATATTTATATACAATTTCTCAATTTTATTTCCAAATGATTTTAATTACAGAAATTTTTATTTTTAACTTCATACTTTTCATTAGAAGATAAAGATATAGGGGCATCTGGGTGGCTCAGTCAGTTAAGCCTCCGACTTTGGCTCAGGTCATGATCTCATGGTTCATGGGTTCAAGCCCCACATTGGGCTCTATGCTGACAGCTCAGAGCCTGAAGCCTGCTTGGGATTCTGTGTCTCCCTCTCGTTCTGCCCCTCCCCTGCTCATGCTCTGTCTCTGCCTCTCAAAAATAAACATTTAAAAAAATGTAAAAAAAAAGATAAAGATATAGTCAAAATATTAAAAGGCAGAAATAAACTGCTGTATTTAAGAAAACTGAATTCCTGTTAAACTAGAAAGATGTTGCTTCAATGTATTAGTAATGATCTTCTTTAAGCATAGTATGTTACTCAGAAGAAATATTTTGACAACATAGGCAGCTTGCAAACATAAGGTAATGTTCTCATTTCTGTTTGTAGGGCAAGAAGAATACAAGTGAGTTCACTACAGGTGGAGATAAAAGCCAGAAGCATCCTCAATCATTGGCTCCTACTTCTTCACCAATACATGCTACTTATTTCCTTTTTCAAACAGACCTATATTTTTGTCAGTATAAAAACAATGAGGTTTCTCTCTTATAATTCTATTATCTTTGTGCCACAAAAGAATGGTGACATATATTATCTGAATTTCAAACATTTATTCATAGCATAAATCTGTCATGATTCTGGAACAAAATATTTTCCCCGACATTTAAGAGTCTTTTTGGAGCTTGCCAAATCATCCCTTTGTCCTCTAGCAGAGCGCTGTAATAATGTATTTGTGAAAATGATATTTAAGAAATGACAGCAAGGTTGATAAATTGGTACTGGGTTATTGTCATTTCTTATTCATTTTTTCCTGTCCAATACCAAAGAAATGTAATGGGAAATAGCTTTTTATCCATGTATCAGGAAATGAACCCAAGTCTACATTGACTTTTAGCTAAGAAATTAGGTATAGGGCTCTTGGATCATTTTGAGATGCCAAGCATGTGAATGGAATTATAAATCAGAGTGATATAAGATTGATTTTCTACAATTATATCGGTAGGTTCTAAAACCATTGAAGAAGTCCAATTATATTGAAATGGCAAAGATACTATTTTTTTGCTTTTCTTTTAAAAAAAAATTAAAGTTTATTTATTATTGAGAGACAGAGAGAGACAGAGCATGAGCATGGGAGGGGCAAAGAGAGAGGGAGACACAGAATCAGAAGAAGGCTCCAGGCTCCAAGCTCTGAGCTGTCAGCACAGAGCCCGACGCAGGGCTCGAACTCAAAAACCGTGAGATTATGACCTGAGCTGAAGTCAGACGCTCAACTGACTGAGCCACCCAGGCACCCCGGCAAAGATACTATTTTAATTCTAATAGCCATAAATTTAGATTTAGACTTTTGATTAAGTAAACCAGTGGTTCACAAAAGAGTCATCTAAGGTTCTGTTAAAATACAGATAACTGGACCCCACCTCCAGTGTTCCTGATTCAGTCATTCTGGGATGGAGTCCAAAATTTGCATTTCTAATAATTTTCTAGCAATCTTAATGCTGTAGTTTTGGGGACCATACTTAGAGATACACCAAAGTACATCATTGACAGGTGAATCCCTGGGAAGCCAAAAGCACTTGTATTCAAATAAAAGGCTTCATAAATTCATAAATGTTGTATTTTATAGGAAAGTAATTAGATATTGTCTATAATTTTCAGCCAATGTTTATTTAACACATGAAAATGTAAGGATAAGTATGAAATTAAAAAAATTGTTACTTTCATTCTTCACATATCAAAGGATTCAAGACTGATTCAATGACTCACTGATTTTGTTTAGGAAAGACATATTCACTGATCCAAAGTATTGTCAGCCATTTTTCTATGCAGTGGTGACTGAGGCTGGGGAATGAGCAGTCACTTTAACAAAGTTAATCAGGAAAAGCCTTTGAGGAGTTGACATTGGACCCGGAATATGTAAAGATGTAAGTTATGAAAAGATCTAAGAATAGAGTGAGCAGCAGTTCAAGGTTCTGTAGTAAGAACAAGTTTGACTAAACTGAATACAGTGTTTTTCAGTTGGTTAAGAAACGCCATATAAAATTCAATTTGACTAAAGATTAAGATTGGTGTAGAGGTTTCAAAGAAAAATAAATTAAGAGTAGCTAGGGGAATTTCTGAATTTAATGATGCAAACATCTTCACAGACAGGAAGATTAAGACTGAACAGTATTTATTGAACAAGTATGTTGAAGTTAAAATCACAAGCACAGTGGTGAAGATTCTCAAGAGATCAGCTAGTTGCTTAGGCAGGACTGTTTGGGAGCTCATGTTATACTGCCAAACAACCCAGATATCCGTCTACTCATTTATAACTGGGCACATTATTTACCTAGAATTTGAACCTGGAATATACATATATAAATATATATAATACAGCCTTAAAAATGAAATATTCCCATTTGCAATGATATGGATGGGGCTAGAGAGTATAATCCTATGTGAAATTTAAGTCAGTCAGAGAAAACCAAATCCCATATGATTTCATTCATATGTGGAAATTAAGAAACACAGCATGAACATAGGGGGAAAACAAAAGAGAAAGGCAAACCAAGCAACAGATTCTTAGAGAACAAAATGATGGTTACCAGGAGAGATCGGGTGGGGGGAGGGTGATGGGTGAAATGGGGATTGTTAAATAGGTGATGGGATCAAGGAATGCCCTTGTCATGATGAGCACCAGGTGTTGTATGGAATTGTTGAATCACTGTATCATATACCTGAAACTAATATAACACTGTATGTTAACTAACTGGAATTAAAATAAAAACTTAAAAAAAAAAAGAAGTTAAAAAAATGGTCTATATTTTGGAAATAATTTTGTACAATATTTAAATGACACATTTTTCTATGACAAATACAATTGATTTACTTATATATTTAGGATTAATAAAAATTTTTTTCCTTAGTCATATTGAGATAATTGCCATATTGTGTAAGTTTGACTATACTTGTTGATTTGATACATTTATGTATTGCAAAATGATTGCCACCATAGCATTAGCTAATACCTCCATTATGTCACATAATTACCATTGCTTTTTTGCAGTGAGAACATTTTAGATATACTCTCTTAGCAACTTTCTTTTTTTTTTTTTCAACGTTTATTTATTTTGGGGACAGAGAGAGACAGAGCATGAACAGGGGAGGGGCAGAGAGAGAGGGAGACAAAGAATCAGAAACAGGCTCCAGGCTCCGAGCCATCAGCCCAGAGCCTGACGCGGGGCTCAAACTCACGGACCGCGAGATCGTGACCTGGCTGAAGTCGGACGCTTAACCGACTGCGCCACCCAGGCGCCCCTCTCTTAGCAACTTTCAAGTGTATATGATACAGTATCATCAACTATAATCACCATGCTGTACATTAGATTCCCAGAACTTCCTCATCTTACAACTGAAATTTTATACTCCGACCATGAGCTCCCCATTCCCCTCACATCCTGGGCCTTGGTAACCACTATTCCAGTCTCTGGTTCTAAGTTTGACTTTTTCAGATTCCACACAGAGGTGATATTATACAGTGTGTCTTTCTGTCTGATTTATTTCACTTAGCATAATGTCTTTAAGGTCCATCCATGTTGTCACAAATGGCAGGATTTCCCTCCTTCTCATGTCTAAATGATATTTCACTTTACACGTATGCCACATCTTCTTTATCCATTTGTCTGTTGACAGACACTTAGGTTGTTTCCATCTCTTGGGTATTGTGAATAATGCTGCAAAGAACATGGGAGTACAGACATTTCTTTGAGGTCCTGATTTTATTTATTTTGCATACATACCCAAAAGTGGTATTACTGGATTATATGGTAGTTCAATTGTTAATTTTTCAAGCAGTTCCTTACTGTTTTCTATAGTTGTTGCACCAATTCATATTTCTACCAACAGTGCACAAGGGCTCCCTTTTCTCCACATACTTGCCAACATATATTATTTCTTGTCTTTTTATGATAACTACTCTAACAGGAGTGAGGTGATTTATTGTTATGATTTTCATTTGCATTTCCTTGATGATTAGTGATGTTGAGCACCATTCCATGTATCAGTTGTCAATTTGTATGTCTTCTTTGGAAAATATGTCATTTCAGTTTCTCTGCCCATTTTTAATTGGGTTATTTGGGGACTTTTTGCTATCGAGTTGTGTGAGGTTATTATTATTATTATTATTATTATTATTATATTAACTCTTTATCAGATATATGACTGGCAAATATTTTCTCCCACTCCGCAATTTGCCTTTTCATTTCATTGATGGTTCCTTTTGCTGTGCAGAAGCTTTTTAGTTTGATGTAGTCCAACTTGTTTATTTTTGCTTTCAACGTTAAATCCAAAAAAAACATTGCTAAGATTGATGTCAAGGAGTAAAACTGATTCTAGATAAGCAAATGATTTCACTGGCACAGATAGTGGAATTGCCCAACAGCTAAATAGAGTTGAATAGCTCTAAATTTACAATCTGCAAGGATAATCTGTCAGTGTATTTCATTTCCTAGAAGAAATTGAAGTTAGTCATTTGAGCAAGTTGGTTAAATGGAAATTGATTAAAGTATTAGTTCTAGAAGAAGCTTGAGGTATGTCAGGTTTTGTGATACAGTTTTCAGAAAGCATTGCACCATGACTTCTAGATTCCTTTTCATGATTACAAATAACATCTACAAACTTGCAAACCAATAAATGTTATCTGGGTGTGTGCCACCTAATTAATTAAAATCATTGTTCCAATGGTCAAAAAAACTGGAATGTAGTTACAATTTTTCACCCTGAATCTATCATTTTATTATCTGAACTATTGATTTTCCTTCAATTTGTAAAATAAAAGAGGTGAACACGTTAGCCCTCTAGCACAAAAATATCTATATATTTATCAACCTGAAAATTTGATACATAAATACTACCCAAGTCACTGTTGTTTTGGGGCAGGTGCTTTTATTGACATTAATAACGTGAAAATTTTATCATTCTGTCTTCTGTATGTAGCCTGCCATCTCAGGATGAATATATGGAATAAATCTAGGTAAATGAGATAGAGATCCATACTATCCATACACTTCATACTGAGTCTCATACTAATACTAAAATTAATAGCCATGGTTTTCTGAGGGCTGGGTATGTGGCAGGCATTGGGCTAGGCTCTTCAAATTTATCTTTTAATTTATCCTCACAATAACCCTAAAAAGCATGTATCACAATCTTTATAAAAATGGAAAACTAAAATTAAAAGTTCAAATGAATTTCCAAGATCAAAGAGCTACTAATTTGTAGGACTGGCATTTTAATCTAGCTCTCTTTGACTCCCCAAAACTCTATTGTTTTCACTTTAATATATTACTTCTAACCTATGACTAAAACATCCTAGCCCGATTGAAGAACAAACCTACAGTGTCTGTCTAATGAGACCACTACTTGTTTTCTGGCCTTCTGTGATTTCTACTGCAAAGGACTTCAAGGAGAATACCGTATGAGAAATAGTGTTGACTGTGTAAGACACTAAGCTTCATGAGAATTTTAAAATACCAGATTTTTTTTTCCTCTTTGTATGCCCTACTCAGAAGCTTCCATAATAAAATTACTTTCTTAAAGCATATGGCCTTTTTAAGTTATCTTTTTCACGAGTTAAAAATGTTTATGATGAAGAATAACTTTACTCGCATTCCATATGTTTGCCCATCTCAAGAAGTTCTGCAGATTTTGTCTGGAGCTGGTTGAAGCAAAGAATTATGTTTCCCCCTAATACCACATAATATAGGCATTGGCAGAACACAGGACTATAAAATATCATGAAACAGAGGAATCTGGAGTTGGTAGTAAGCACAACTTAACTGGGGATAGCAAAGATCACAGATTGTCATTGAAGGAAACAGAATTTCAGAAAAGGCATCCATCAGTAATTTACCCATCTATTTTATTCATAGTTCTAGTTAACTATTAGTTGATATAAACTGTAGTGATGATGGATAAAGAGGAGAGAATAGTTTCCAGGAGAAATAATGTTCATGTAAACTACCTTATATTATTTTTGTTTGTTTGTTTCCTCCTCTAGTTAAGTCATGTCACAGGTTACAACCTGCCTCTGTGGTACTGCTAAGGAAACAAGTGGTCAATAAAATCTTTAACATTCTATCAACTAGACCTGTCTCTGTCTTTATGTTATATAGGGGACCTAAAAAACTATAACATAGCCAGTTGGGTGGTTTATGCCCATGAGAGTGTCCTGTTATTGGAAATAAATATAATGATGCCATGACGTCAGTTGTTATGATAGCAGACATTTTCATTCAAACACAAAATCTGTCATTTTAATTATGAAAAACAATTTTTAGTAAAAATATTATAACTTCAAATTATATTTAACATTTATAAATAGAGTTTGTCGATTTCATCTGGCACAGAGAGGCTTGTATACTTCTAATCAGTCCAAAACAAACAAACAAAAAAAAATCAGGGCGTTACTGTTGATTGATCTGGGTGGAAAAAATGTTTACCCAGAAAGCACTACAGGCTCAAGTGAGATTCTTGAGTTCCCTTTGTTCATTTTAATATCAATCCCAGCCAAGGCATTTTAGTGGCAGTTATAATTGTTTTACAACTGCCTTGGAAGCTTGTCATATTGCAGCACTTAACAGAGATGCTATCATAATAGCCTGTCTCAAGAAAGCTTCAGTGAAGCCTTAAAATTAAAGCTCACCAGTTGGCAAAGTGACAAATTGATAAGGTACAAGTGAATTGGAAATTCACCAGGTAAACAAAAGCTCCAAGTCATCTAAAAACAATGAAAAAGAGGTCACTGCTTTCACGTGTTCCAATCGCACCCGAATTGTAAAGTGAAACCTAGTAACTTCTTACTAAGGACTTAAAAAATCTTCAGATGTTTTTAGGTAACACGACAAAAACACATAGTTGTGCCAGACACACACACACACACACACACACACACACACACACACACACACACACGAAAAATGATAATCTGAGTACACACACAGTCTTCTTAATGCCTTCAAAAGCCTCCTAAATCAGTTCAAAGGGAAAAGAATCTCACCACCAAGTACTGCCAGTTCTAGTGAGAGAATTGTTTACTGCATGAAGCAAAACAAACAGACTGTGGTGGGGGGAGCGAGGAGTCATCACAGCTCTTTAAATGGCCTATCCATATTACCTCATGACAACTGTGAGCCCAGCACCTCCAGATCCGTGTGGTGTGGCTGGGTCACCGTGAACCTGAATGATCTCACCTCTTAGGTGTAGGTCTGGCTGTTTCAGCTGGCTGTGCACAGTATCCTGCAACTCATTTGGGTAGACGACATGGGTGGTATAGATGTCAGATTGGTTTTTCACAACGTAGTCATTTTTCCTAATGGTGTTATTATCTTCCAAATTTGGAGATGAGGCTATAGAGAGTTTTCTTGTGATGCTTTGCATCTTAAATTCATCCTTAATACCTCCCCTGCTTGTCACCTTTTCATGTGCCTTGAAGATGGTGCACTGGGCAGCGTTCCCAATTTATGGTAGGAGAAAAAGGGCTTGGCCTTTTCTCATTTGAAAAATCTTGGCCCAGTTAGCAGCATGATTTGGATTTTAAGTAAATATTATTTAATTAGACAAATCAGTAAAATAATATTTTTACTGATGGCACTGGAAAAGTCACTTGAGCAGTATTTATAAAAGTACCTTCTTTATTTACACATCGAACAGTTGCACTTTCAACCCGAACATCTACAAGCTAGTTTATAATTTTCCTGAGACCTAAATTTGAATCACATACATTAATATGTGCAAGAGTGAGTTTCTAAGCTGGCAAGTGAGCAAACATATGGACTGATATTCATCTCTCAGTAGTACTTATTCTTTGCCTATATATACTTGTTTTTAGGGGGGGGGTAAAATTACATGTTCTGATTTGAAAAGGGAAATTCGCAGAGGTCCTATAAATGTCTCTTACAAAAATCAAAGATCTACTGGCAGATGGCAAATATCAAGAACCCATAGCAAATGTATGTTAATAATCATTCTCTCTTCTGAGATTATATTCAACCTAAACTTCCTTCGTACACAGTCCTGGTAGCCATTACCAATCTATCAATAGGCATGAGAGATAAAATCCATTTGCCATCCCTCGTATACTATATAATATACAGTGGTGCTGGCAAGGTTTCCTTTATTTTGATGTTTTCCTCCCCATTTTAGTCTTTTACAATCTAAATGTTATTAATAAAGTGAAAGAGGTTAATTGCATTAGAATAGAGTTAGAATATTTAGAGAAAGGGGCAATAAAATTATTCCCATCCATAAATGATTTAATACCTTCAATATTAGCATAGCAGCTTTTAAAACCTTCTTAGAAAGCTTTAATGTGAAATAAGGTACTAATGGCTATAATCTATACAATACCTTTAAACATAAGTATCCATTATGTTACCTCAAATTTAACATTCAATTTAACATGCTCTTACTTTTTAAACTTCTTCCAGAATTGCACCCTCAGTAAAAGGCACCTGGGAGTCACTATTGACTCTCTTCCAAAGCATACAAAATTAACCTTATTACCCCTTTCAAAGTAATTTGTGGATTTTTATATTTGATAAATATCATTGATTTAATGTAGGTTGGTTATGGTTAAACTTGATCCATGTAAGTGAAATCATAGCAATGTAAGCATTTATACAGAGAGTGTTGGGTATTCCCTAGGTCAACTTAGGGAAGTTCTCCAGGCCTTGGACTACAGTGCCATGCCTCTTT
Source organism: Prionailurus viverrinus (assembly GCF_022837055.1). Lineage (NCBI taxonomy): Eukaryota > Metazoa > Chordata > Mammalia > Carnivora > Felidae > Prionailurus > Prionailurus viverrinus. The sequence continues at coordinate 130,166,811 of NC_062564.1, forward strand.
TGGACTCTAAACTTTTAAGCACACCCTTTAAATTGATATGAAAAGACAAGAAAGAAAAAATAATTGCCAAATTCAAGAAAGAAACAGATGAACATACACTCATTGACAAGTTTCTAAAAGACTACTTAAACTAAGCCAGAGGTCTTCCTTAAAGAAAAATACTATATGTATTTTTCCAAATCATAACGTTTTTAAATGCCAGGCTTTATTGAAGAGATTTTTAAAAGTACTTCTTGTCTTATTGTTACCTTATTTCATAGAGAGCCAGTGGGATTTCTCAGTCGAAATGTCAGATTTATAATTAGGATTCCTATGATATAAAGTTTGTCTTGCTTAAAGACATAGTACATTTTCAAAGATTTGAAATCTGTAATACACCAATTAGATAACTCTTCACTGAATGTTTCACATATAAATTAAATGTATACTACTTTTTCCTTCTGACTTCCTAATAAAATAAAGTATGTCAAACAGTGAACTTTAAGATTTGTAAAGCAAAAATTATAAGACTATATATATTTTGATAAAAGATTGAATTTTGCCTAATTCTCTTTAATATTAAGGGAACTATTTATTATAACAGCCTAATCATTATCACTAAAACAGGAGTCACTAATTTACATTTTAAGATATAGTAATCCTTCAATACAACTTTCTATTCTTCTGATGTTTCTAGTATCTAGAACATTATTGCACCTCTCAAGTAAACTGATTTATTCCTTTTGCAGTTATAGAATTAAGTCCATCATTTAAAATGAGTCCTAATAATTTTTAAAGTTAATTCTGATGATTAACATTAACTCTAAATAGAAACTTTTAAATGTCATGAGAACATATCTATGTAACCAAAATGGAAAAGAATTCATCTTCATTTCTTGGATTACTAATAAAAGTTACTACTGTGATTGTTTCCCTTTCATCAAATAACCTATCCCTATGGTCATAACCATTGTTTTATTACCTTCATATTTTCCTTTATTTTATAGACATGTTTAGCAAAATAAGATGTAAAGTTTCAGAAAATGATTTCAATATTTCATGTATAAAGAATATAATGACTTGTATTTCAATAAAATGTTATGAATAAAAAAGGATTTAAATTGTCTGATAAAGAAGAAACTAGGTCAGTTAAAATAATTCCCTTTCAATTTCAGGGTAAAAAATCTCATTTATTCAGGATTTTTATTACTTCAGAATTCATGACAATTAGGGCAATGACTATATTGAATTTACAGCTATATTATCGCTGAAGAAAAATTTCACTCTTTAGCACAGTCAACTTTCTCCTATATATATATTTTTTTTACTTAACTTTTTGTTGGCCTCCTGCTCCCCAAAGGGTACCCTGCTTCTGCTTCCTCAAAGTCTCAAAACTTTGGTGTTGCTGGTCTCAGGCACTTAGACTTCCACAATTCTGCAGGTTGGTGGTCTTTTGTAGGATTTACATGGAGTTGCATTTGTCTAGGGTGCTGCCAAGATTGAAGTCCTCTGTGTGTACTAGCAGGCAGTGGTAGGTGGTGATCTCAGCCTCCAGTCTGGTGAACATCAGGGCCTCCAACACATGGGTGTGGTGCTACCCTTCTGCCCAGATCTGGAACAGCTCCAACTCCAGGTACAGCAGGATCCCATTGAGCTACTCCATCTTCATGGCTGAGCAGGCCTCTTGCCTCCCTCAGGTTGTTCTTCAAACTGGTCTTCAGATTTCTCACCAAATCCAGGTGAGTCTCCAAGGACTGGGCCATATATCTCCACTCCCTGAGCATCATCTCAGCTGCTATGACTACTGTGGTGCTCTCCTCAAACATCTAAGATCAGTACTTGTCCAGCTCTTCTCGGTTCTTCTAATCCAGCTCATGGTACTGGGCTTGCCTGTCTGCCATGATCCTTCTGAGGTCCTGAGATTAGGGGTATCCAACTCCATAGTGAATCCAGAGTTGGCTCATCTGGATTTTTAGACCCTTTACTTTCTCCTTGTGGTTCTTTATGAAGAGCAGATCTTCCTTGTGATCCTCAATCTTCATGCCCAACTGCAGCCAAGTGACAATGGTGTCATCAAACCTTATGGAGTCCATGGTTGTCACTATTCACAGATTGGCACATGGCCAGGTTCGTCTCATACTTGACTACAAAGTAATCAGCAGGAAAATGGGCATTGTCAATCTGTACAATGATGCAGACATTGTCCAGACACTTTGTAAAGATCTGGGCCCTCAGCATCTTGATGGTCTTCAAGTAATTCTCTAATCCCTGACCTGGGTTCCTTTCTTCTACAGGTGTTCTCAGATTTTGATCTGCAGTACCTGATTATTAGTCTTCTGGTTCCTCACCATCTCTATATAAAAGGGCAGACAGTCATTCGGGTCTTAAATAGTCTCCTTCTCACCCTGGATGCACCCTATACCCACCAGACCCCCAGTCATCCCTGCAGCCATGCCCCAGGACTCCCAGTGGGCCTGTAAGCTGGTGAAATAGGACACCGAGTTCCATGAGCCTGACCCCCAGCATCTGTATAGATTATGACTTCACTGCTGAGAGGCTGGACCTAGTGGCTGGATAGATAGTTGGAAGAGAAGGTGAAGTGAGTGGTAAAGCTCACACTGTTCTAGAAGGAAGATGAGATGCCAGGGTTCAGGCTTGAGCCACCTCCCCTATATCTTTTTATCCCTTATTATGAGTGTGATTTTGTTTTAATAAGCATCAGTAGAAACTGAAACTATAATTTCTGATTAACCAGACTAAATAGATGATGAAAGTTTCTTAATTCATCCATAATTAATGTATTTTCACCAGTTATCTGCTTCTCCCCTGGTTTACTCCACAAATAGACTGTGGTCCTCAGGAGGAAAAAGGGATAGACTATTACTATTTATGAGGTATTAGCTACATGTGTATGCAAAATATGTTTTTAATCATTTGTCCAAAAAATAGTTACCAAGAGGTATTTTCTACCTCTTCATACTGTATGATACTGTGGTAGGCTTTGGGGGGGGCAACAATAAATAAGATAAAATCCCTGGCTCAAAGTTACTTGCATTCTAATTCTGAATCAATCCCATAAATATGTTTACATTATCTGGTCATAAAAAGCTCCATGAAAATCCATAAAAGTGCAGCTAAGGCAAATGGGCTATGGTAGTCAGGAATCTCAAATAGGTGTGATGAAAGGACCTTGTAGGAAGGAGTTTAGCAGTGCAAACCTTCTTTGTTGTTCCACTACTATTTTCATTTTCTTAATGAAGCATATATTTAGCTCATACTCTAGGATCAAACTGTATTCAAATCCCATCTGTACCACTTTCTACCTGTATAGGATCTTAGGTGTTTTAATAAATTATTTTTGTCTTTGTTTTCTCATCTGTGAAATGCAATTCAAGTGCTAGTCATCTCCCTGGGTTGTAGAGATTACTACGATACTACACATTCTAAGTAACACACTGAAATAGTTTTTAAAGCATAACAAGTGCTCAATAAGTATTAGCTTATCAACATCATTATCATTGCAGTCTGATAAAATATTTTAATATCCCTGCAGTGTGCTGACTCTCAGTATATTGTGTTGAAATTTGAGGTTTTGGGCCATGTGCAAGGCTTGGGAAGTCAATTTACAATGTATAGATAGTGAGGTAACTCAAGAGATAATTTACCTAGCTCTGGAGATGTGTGTTTACATTTGAAGAGACTGAGACCCAGAACCTTGGAGATGTATCTAGGTCATATAAAGGGGATTTACCTGCATATTGGAGACATTTACATTCCAAAAGGTTGGAGTGAGAACTCCTTACCCTTTTCTTCCCAACTCCAAGGAAGAGAAGTTTTTGTTTTGTTGTGTTTTATTTCCCCACTTATTTTAGGGATATGTCCTAAAGGTAGCTTTTCTACATATACAGGCATCTAAAATCCATTTTCTTTCATTCCCTCACCTACCATGGAGTGTGAGGTTACTCACAAAGGAGATTTTACTAGTTGTCTTTCATTATACACACAGGAATAATTATCTGGGTAAAGGGGGACAACAACAGCTATTAGTGACTAATTTCTCTCTAATCCAGAACACCTTAGGTGCACATTCAGGAGACAATATATAATAATGATTATTCCAATTAACAATCATCATTATCATCATCATCATCATGGCAGAAGCTAGCTACAATCTAGGTGCTAGATATGCAAACATCTGTATCTTTTCTTCCTGGGTTTTGTTGCACATCAGTACAGTCAGGTGACTAAGATTTGACCAACGGAATGTGGGCAGAAGTGAATGCAGCCTCTAGGCTCATAAAACCTACTCAAATATTCCCTGTGTATTTTCCCTTCTGCTGGATGGCTACAGGAAATCCAATGGGATACTCTGAAATATTAGATATTAATCAAGCCACTAGACTGAAAAGAGCCTGGGATCCAGCAAAACTATATAAAGGAGGCCTTTAAACGGAACCCTACCAATTGTCATTATTCTTCAACGTTTATTTATTTTTGGGACAGAGAGAGACAGAGCATGAACGGGGGAGGGGCAGAGAGAGAGGGAGACACAGAATCAGAAACAGGCTCCAGGCTCTGAGCCATCAGCCCCGAGCCTGACGCGGGGCTCGAACTCACGGACCGCGAGATCATGACCTGGCTGAAGTCGGACGCTTAACCGACTGCGCCACCCAGGCGCCCCTTGTCATTATTCTTATGTGTCAGTGTGAAATAAATCACTTGTGAGAAGCTTCTAGGATTTGCAAGTGAAAGAGGGAGGTTATAGAATTCAGCCTACACTTATAGAGAAGTCGAGTCTTCTTAATTAAGAGAGATTCATAGTTGTAGATGCTAAGAAAAGACCCAGTGGAGCTGTTTGTAGCCTCTCCTTTCCAAAGGAATCCAAATAACCAGCCATGACTCTAGACTAATGGCAAAGGATAGACGGGAAGTAAAAGTTTCTGTAGGTAATGCTTGTGTGAAGAAGAGAGAGAATAAGATAAAAAGTGAGGAGGAAAACAATGCAGTTTATAAAATACAATTGTGCAATTTCTATCTCCTCTCTTCCTTATCTCTTATGTTGACTATTCACGACAATCTTTCCATTTTCTAATCCTTTCTTTAGTGTTCAATCCCATTAAACATTAGTTCAAAACCATGCTGAACTTTTTATACTATTAAATTTTCCATTTCACTTTTCCTTGAGAGAGAAGTAAAAGGGCATTGATGAAATGTACTCTATGGATCAGGCACTTTATATGGGTGACTATCTTATTTAATCCTCACAACAATCCTTTAAGGTCAATATGTTCTATAGCATCACTTTTCTATCATTTTTTTTGTAATGAAGAGGCATTTGAAAGCCACCAAAAAAGGCAAGAAAATGAAACTTTTGACCACTTTTAAAATGACAAAATAATCTGAGAAAGAAACCAATTCATTCTCTCATGCAATTATCAATTCCTGCCATGAGTTAGAGATCCAAGAAGATGTAGGCTTAGGGACAGAGAAACACTATCTAGCAGACCAAATACATAACAATAGTAAGAGGCTTGACTTCATAAATAAAGTGTACATTCAATCTAAGAATAAAATTCACTTTATATTGAATGATCTGCTTCTTAAATATTCTGGTTCTTCTTTAAATTCACAATGGCCATATTTAATTTCTTTAGACTAATTTAAAATAATAAAATGTTATATATATGATATAGATAAGAAAAAATATATATTTTCTTTACATATATTCTTTATATATATTTCTTTAAACTAATTAAAAATAATAGAATATGTTATATAGATATAGATAAGAAAAATATTTCTTTCACTTGCAAATCTAAAAGGTGGACTTATTATGTCCACACCTCCCTACAGAAGGTGACCCTGACTTCTACTTGTCAGTCGAATGTTCCTGTGATATGCTTTGTATCACTTGATGCTTACCCTATCTCTTAAAATTATGCATGGAAGGGCTATACATCTTCCCTTTAAATGCTCTGCATGCCACTGACTGGGGTGAGTCACTGAGTCATTTCTATCCCTCTAGTCAATAGCAATGTTAAAGTGACAGCAAGGTAATGAGGTCTTTTAGTAGCAAAGGATGGTTATCATGTTGAAGTATAAAATAATCCAGTAAGCAAGTAAACAATAGAATGGTATAAACTGAAATAACTACACTGAAAAAAAACAGATTAAGAATATTAATGTTAGAGTAAAGGACATAGAAGGCAGGACTTGAAATAGAATGTGATGTCAAAGCCATAGGTATTTGAACAAGATTGAGCCTCTGGCATACTGATGTTAGAAATTGTACATAGGTCTTCAAGACAGAATCACTTCTAAGGTAGCAAAAGGAAGAGTTTCTTCTCCCAATATTTTTTTATTTTAGATTGTTTCTGGGAATCAGCAACAGAGCAACTCTGTCACCAAATCCCCAAATAGTCATTCTGCACTCCCTTGAGCCTCCATTTCACACAACACTCATCAACTATATAACTAAATAATAATTCTAACAGTTGGTTCTCCCTGATGCTTTTATTTCACTAAAGCATTTCTATTAAAATAATAATAATAATACTGGTAAATGAATAGGGCTTTGCAAGAAAACTGATACAAAATCAATTTGTTATCATTTTTGAATTAAGAAAATCTATTGTGTTTAACTTATAAGAGACATTGTATTTTGTGTCCCATAAAGCATTCTTGCAAAAAACCTGTTTTGTTATTCTAATATTTGTTCTTATATTGATTCAACAAAATATTTATAGCCTACTAAGATTTATTGAAGTTAGAGAGAAAATGTCCCATATTTCAAGAATGTCACTATCACTTCAAAAAGGGTCTCAAAAGTATAGCATCCTGAAAAGCCAATCACTGTATAAAGTCATTACTGCATAATGTACTTATGGTTTTTATTGAAAATAACACATCAATTCATAGTCTGACATCATATACCATCTGTTTATGCCTAATATAGATTATTTCATACATTTTGCTTTACCTAATATACACCACATAATTTATGAATTAATGTGTTATTCTTTAATATCAGTATCTTTTGGATGAATAAGTTTGCTTAAAGAAGAAACTACATACTTAGTTGAAAGAGTGTGGTAAAACATTATCAAGATTACTTTAAAATTTGCATATTACAAAAATCCTCAAATTAATTAATATTTTAAAGTGAATGTCTCCTGGGCTGACAAACCCAACAAAATAGAATTTGAAGATATTCTTGAACTAGGATAATAAAGGTAGAAATAAATCGCACGCTGTTACACATTTTCAGTCAAAATAAATAACTGATTAAATATATTTGTACTGGGGCGCCTGGGTGGCGCAGTCGGTTAAGCGTCCGACTTCAGCCAGGTCACGATCTCGCGGTCCGTGGGTTCGAGCCCCGCGTCAGGCTCTGGGCTGATGGCTCAGAGCCTGGAGCCTGTTTCCGGTTCTGTGTCTCCCTCTCTCTCTGCCCCTCCCCCGTTCATGCTCTGTCTCTCTCTGTCCCAAAAATAAATAAAAGTTGAAAAAAAATTAAAAAAAAAATAAATATATTTGTACTACTTATTTATGTAATTTATTTATACTAGACTAAAGAAATAATCAATAAGAATAGATGTGTCAGGATAGAGACGGGAGACGCACAGTCTCTGGGAAGATGTAGATTTGGAAAGGTTTAAAAATTGAATGAAAGTCTTCAACAAAAAGAGAGAGAGAGAGACTAAGAAATGGACACTTAACTATAAAGGGTAAACTGCTGGTAACCAAAGGGGAGGTGGGTAGAAGGGTTGAGTGAATAAGTGAGGATATTAAAGAGTACACATATTGTGATGAGCATTTAGTAATGTACAGGATTGTTGAATCCTTATGTTGTACCCCTGAAACTAATATAAAACTGTATGTTAACTATACTGGGGTTACAGTTTTTAATTTTTTTTTAATTGGATGAAAGTAAAAATATTAAAATGCATGGATTATGTGCTCTTTTCAGTGCTATGAGTATACTAGGTGCTCAGCAAATACTTCTTGAATAATGAAATAATTCATCTTATATTTTATTAGTAGTACAGGATTGTAATTCAGATGTATTACAAGAAAGAATAACTTGGACCAAGGAAAGATTAAATTAATAAAATGGGATTTTTAAAAAGTAAAGTTAGTAGTTTCGGAAATATTTTTTAAATATTTTTTTCAAGTTTATTTACTTTGAGAGAGAGAATGTGAGCAGAGGAGGGGGAGACAGAGTGAGAGAGAGTCCCAAGCAAGCTCTGCACTGTCAGCACAGAGCCCAATGTGGGGCTCAAACCCACAAACTGTGAGATCATGACCTGAGCCTAAATCAAGAGTTGGGTGCTTAACCAACTGAGTCACCCAGGTGCCCCAGTAGTAATGGAAATCTTTACTTATTCACATAGGAAAATGAGATAATATTTATTGGACACAGTGGAAATGTCTGTATTAGACATTTGAGTGACTCTGAGTTCTGAAACAACATTTGGAAATAATATTAGAGCTATAATTTATAAATACTGAAAGTATAGCTAAATGGTAACTTGCACCTGGTAACTTGAAATCATTAGACTCGGAATAAATAAGTAAATACTTCATGAAATGGTGAAATATGATTTTATTTTTTATTTTATTTATTTTTTGAGAAAGAGAGTAAGCACAGGAAGGGCAGAGAGGGAGAAAGAGAGAGAATCCCAAGCAGGCTCAGCACTGTCGGTATGGAGCCTGATGTGGGGCTCAAACTCACAACTCATGAGATCATGACCTGAGCCGAAATCAAGAGTTGGAGGCTTAACCAACTGAGCCACCCAGGAGCCCCAAAATATGATTTTTAAGTCTAGTTTTCATAATGATAATTTCAAAACCTAGAAAAATCTTTAAAAACAAAGAGGACAAAATTATGAATACTGTTTTCAAGCTGAATAATAAAAAGAGTTTAAAAATGCATAATAAACTTGCATGCAAATACATTAAAATATCCAATTAACAATATTATCCTAGCCATTTTCCTTTGAAATTCCCCTTCTTTCTTCCACTCACCTGTGTTTTTCTCTTTTCTTTCACATTCATTGATTTAGCCATGAATCAGACTCTCAGTATCTTAGGTCAAAATTAAAGACTCTATGAACTGCCCTTTACTGTCCAATCTTAATGTAGTTTACAGATCAAATTTTCCCTCTTGGTTTTAAAGGATCTCAATAATGTGACCCATTTCTATTCCCATATGATTCACCCCGCTGCCACCAATTCTTACACATCTATGCATTTTTGCTCTGATCAAACCCATATTTTGCATCTTATTATACAATCCAAGCTGCTTCAAATATTTGTTCTGTGATTATACTCCAGACATAGCACTAGAAGTTGAAGCTATATGAAAAAGCCACAATCCTGCCTTCAGTCTGACTGGGAAAGAAAGTAAGTGATCCTAGGACAATAAGTATTAAGGGGACACAGTTCAGTTTGTAGGAAGTCAAATCCCATAGTAGGTGACACATGCACTTTCTCTCACCTCTACTTAGGGTGTTATTTTCACTTGAAAAGTTTTCCCACTTTTACTCCACTAATATTTATCATGCTCAAATTTTTCTTGAGTGATCTAAACATTTCAGGGGCTTTTTGACCTAAAGTACACAATCTAGCACTTACATTTTACATTTAAGAAGAAAATAGTTGAGAAAAATAGAAATCATTGGCAAATGCTCTCCTTAAACTTAAGACTTAAACAAATAAAGATAACTCCAGCCGAAACTATCACTGGCAGCAAATAGGATGATGGATAATTCAAAATCAAGAGGCTGAACGGAGAGGATTAGGACTGGGCATCATCTATGTTTACACTGGCTTAGATTTCATTAGTTTTCAGAGAGTAGGTTTTGAAAGGAACACAACATACAAGACCTTAATTTAATGTTGTACTTGGAACATATATTAACATGTTTAGGTGAACTCTTTGAAAAACTGCATGGTCTTTATGTCTAGTGCAAATTTAATCCTTCACAATTAATGGCTTCATTTAAAAAATAAGTTAAAATCCTGAGACAAGAAGCTGCTTCAGACTCTGTGATAGGCTGAAAATAACCCCAACAACATCCCGTTCCTAATCCCTGGAACCTGTGAGTGTTAACTTTTTTTTTTTATTTCAAAGATAATAAACTCAGGATTTTAAGATTATCCTGGTTTATCTGGTTGGGTCCTAAATGTAATCAAGTGTGTTATAAGAGAGAGTCAGAGGGAAACTTGCCTACAAAAACAGAAGACAATGTGACTACTGAAACAAGATGGGATTTTGCTTATTTTAAAGACAGAAGAGGGCCCACTAGCCAAGGAATACAAGGAATGCTGCTCCAGAACCTGGAGAACCAAGGGAAGAGATTCTCCCCTCAGAGCGTTGGAGGGAGAACAGCCCTGTCAACACCTTGATTTTGGCCCAGTGTAACTAATCTTGGGCTTTCTCACCTCCAGAACTGTAAGAGAATGGGTGTTGTTTTAAGCTGCCACGTTTGTGGTAGTTTGTTATAACTGCAACAGAAACTATTACAAACACTATTAAAAATAGTTTCTCATTCATAATGACCTCAAAGTTTGAGAGTCTATATATGTTAGATTTAGAAACACTAAAACAGAATAGTGTTTTAGTGACATCTCTTCCTATTTATATTTGTAAGAAACTGTAAACATATCTAGTTATGATACCAGACCCAAAGTAGGTGTTCATCAATTATCAGAATTTTTCTTCACATCACCCATTTGTGTACCAGGGAATTATTAGTTTCATGAGTTACCTACCATAAAACTAAAATATAAGGTATAGTGATAAAGCTACATATACTTTCTTCCATACAATTTCTTCCATTTTTTTTCCAACCCTAGTGTAGACTCATCTCACGATGCTGGAAAGCAGCATAGATTCAGCCAAGATAGATAATACCTGCCAGATATGCTTGGGTTCCTTGGAAGACAGTACTGAGCAGCTAAGTAAAGGTGAAGTGGTGGATGTAATTTGTCTAAAATAGATGGAAAACAGCACACACCACTGAATTTGTACACTCCAAATGTTTAGCTTTAAAAGTCAGTAAGCCTGGCAAGGGAAAGGTGGCAAGACATTTAAATAGATGTAAAATTTTCTTTAGGAGAAAAGATGTGCTCTGGAAAAAGTAAATGCTTGTAACAGATAAATAAAAAGGAGCCACTCAACTTGACAACATTCAGTGTTGAGAGACTTTCTGTGGCCAGACGTATAAATGACCTGGAAGAGAGTAGAATTCAAAGTAAAACTGAGCAAAAGAAATCACCTATAAATGACCACGATTACTTTCTCAAGTAGCCAATGTAATTAGGTTGATGGGGGACTTGTTTCTGGCTCTACTAATCTACAGAAGAGTAATTTTACCAGAAAATGGTATAAAACTCCAAATGCTAGGAATATATATTTTTTTTAATTTGCAGAATTGCCATGAAATATTATCAAACACAATTCAAAATGCCCAAATCACCATGTAGAAATCATAATCCATGGTGGGCTCAAATTTGTTAGTCTTAAATTTTCTTTAGTTATATCAATTATGAATTATGACAGCCAGTGAAGTGACAGGTAATGAAATGAAGTAACTTCATGTAAAGGATAATAATCCAAAGGTTACTTAAAATCAAAGTATAAAGGACATTTGATACATAGAGGCTAGAGGATTATTTGAACAATTAAATCTTTGCTTCATTCAGTAGCAGTGATCAGCAGGAGGTTAGTGATCTTATTTTCCATAACTAAAGACAAAGTAAGGAAGAACCTTCATTTGTAAGAAAATGAGCCAGAAAAAAATCTTAATAGGAATGCTCTTCAGTTTGAACTGCAAGGAAGAGCTCAACAGTGCTTGTCAAGAAGAAAGTGAGGTCTCCAGTCTTTATTAGCTTTACAGGTCAAACACTGAACCTGCTGTAACTGCAAATGAAGGAGTTTATACAGTTGTTTCAAGAAGTTTGCATTTTTTTTCTCTCGGTTTAGCTCCTTAGTACCTCAGCACAGTGTGGAAGACAATGTGCAATAATTTGCCCTTTTTTTGTTATCATTAGGGTCATACCATTTCTGGAAATGAAGAAACAAAGATATATGTTTAGATAGGTCTGACAGATTGGGGCGCCTGGGTGACTTGGTTGAGCGTCTGACTTGAGCTCAGGTCATGATCTCACGGTTTGTGTGTTTGAGCCCCGGGTCAGGCTCTGTGCTGACAGCTCAGAGCCTGGAGCCTGCTTCGGATTTTGTGTCTCCTTCTCTCTCTGCCCCTCCCCCACTTGTGCTCTGTCTCTCAAAAATAAATAAATGTTAAAAAAAAGATATGAATGGATAAAAAAAGTGGTATATATATACAATGGAGTATTACTCGGCAATCAAAAAGAATGAAATCTTGCCATTTGCAACTACATGCATGGAACTGAAGGGTATTATGCTGAGTGAAATTAGTCAGAGAAAGACAAAAATCATATGACTTCACTCATATGAGGATTTTAAGAGACAAAACAGATGAACATAAGGGAAGGGAAACAAAAATAATATAAAAACAGGGAGGGGGACAAAAGAGAAGAGACTCATAAATATGGAGAACAAACTGAGGGTTGTTGGAGGGGTTTTGGGAGGGGGGATGGGCTAAATGGGTAAGGGGCATTAAGGAATCTACTCCTGAAATCATTGCTTCACTATATACTAATTTGGATGTAAATTTAAAAAAAATAAAAAATAAAGTTAAATTTAAAAAAAAGATATATTTGACAGATGTGCTTTGCCCATGAACAGCTGTACAAATATTTTTTTTTTTTTAGTATTTCTGGTACTGTACAGGTAATGTGCAGCATGCCCAATACAAATTAGCTTTATTAAGACAAATTTACATAAAAGGCAATGGGTGCCTGTCCTTTGCCTTTGTCTTCTGTAGTCATGTGGAGTTCAGGCAGTTCAGGAAAACTTGTAAAACACCCTCCCAAAAGGGAGTCACAATTCAAATTATCTTAGAGGCTAGGTATTTTGGAATGTATGCCAACATGAAGAAGACATGCACTACCTGAAGGCATTCAAATTTAACTTTGAGCAAGCATATGACAAGCTACCTATGTGTTGCCCTTTATGGATCACCATTTTGGGACTTTTGCCATAGAAGTTACTTTCCAGGATTTGTTGAGAGTATCTAAGCATACACTCCATAATGACATCTAGATATTAATTATGTATACATCATAGCATATAGAGAGTATTCTGATGCAAATTCTTACTAATGACATGATGACAAAGCTTTAAGGAACTCGACTAAGAAATTGTTACAGCTCCAGCCCAGACTCTTTTGGACTACAGTGGGTCACCCCACTCAGGCTAATCAGAAATATCCACTTCTTGTTAGTACTTATTATTAATACTTAATACAAATCTAGAACTCTGTTTTTGTACTTCAGGTGAAGTTCTTACTACTGAAGTTTTATCTTCAAGTTCTATAATCTTTTCATCTGTGGTGTTTTATCTGCTATTAAGCCTATCCATTTTTTTTTTTAATCTCAAGCACTGAATTTTTCATCTCTAGAAATTCAAATTGGGTCTATTTTATATGTTTCATATTTCTCAGCATACTCATGTTTTCCTCCACCTCCTTGATTATTTGGAGAATATGTGATTGTTTTAATGTTCTTTTCTATTATTCCATTATCCATGTCATTTTGGGATATGTTTATATTGATTTATTTTTCTCCTTATTATGGGTCCTGGTTTCCTGTTTCCTTGCATGCCTCGTAATTTTTTAATGAAATGTTGTGAAATATCACATTTTTTAAAGGAGCAATCCCTTAAATATTTTGATATTTATTATGGTTTGCAATGAAGATACCTGGAAATAATGTGACATTCCTTTTGATTTGCTTTTAAGTTTGTCAGTCGGGACCACCACAGCCTTTAATCTAATTTAGCTCTCTTACTCTGGCCATATCCTTCTGCCTGTTACCCCAGGCATGAGGAGCTAGCTTTTGGAAATGCAAATTATTCCTAGCCCTGTGTGAGTTCTGAGAGTCATTCCACCTATTCCTTTTCCCGATTTTGAGTAGTTTCCTCACAGAAATGTTCTGATCAGTACTGGGTTGGAGACTGGAGGGGAACCTCTGCAGACCTCTGAGCCCTCTCCTATAGTTCTCCCCTCTCAGGTGCACTGCCTTCTCAATCCAGGCCACCTCAGCTTCTCCAAATACTCCGTATCATTAATGTAGGGCTCCCACTGACCTCCTACTGCTTGTGTTCCTTCTCTCTGCACTTCAGCCTGAAACTGCAGACAAAAAGCTGGGCAACTGTAAGGTTATCCTCATTTGTTTCTCCTCAGAGACCACTATGCTGTACAGCTTGTTGTCTAATGTTTGAAAACTATTGTTTTACACATTTTCTACAAAAGTTTAGTTGGTTCAAGCAACAGCATAAATTTGATCCCTGTTACTCCATCATGACTGATAAACAGAAGTCTTTCCTAGGGCTTTATCAACAGACATCTGATTAAATAATTTTCTACGTGATCTGATATTTTTTGTCATGAATGAGTGATGCCTCAGTTCTGCATTTTTAAACAAAGCTTTCTGAGAAATCCATCTTATTTTATGAATGAGTAGGAAATAAAAGACCTCTTTGATAGGAACAGTTTCTCCCCAGTAGGACTAGGAAGTAAGACACTTCTCCCCTTGAACAGTATAGTGACCCATCCTGAATAAAAATATTAAACATCCCCCAGCTACTGAGATGCTGTGTTTTACCATATCACTTGCTCTTTACAGTACCTAGTTCCAACACAGTTCCAATTGGAACCTAGTTCCAATCCGATCTGGATTTCATATTTGAAATTTTTAATTTCAAAATTAGATGTAAACTTGGGATTCTAAATTGCTACTACTTTTGCCATTTTTTTTCTCAACATATACTTCATCATTGGTCATTAGTCATTAGTGGACAAATGCCTTGAAAAATATTACTCTATCTGCTCCAGAGGCATAGAGGAAGGAGTGACTCATTCTTTGCTGAAAGTAGCTGAAGACAAGAGTAACGTTTAAAATATAAATAAAATACCGAACATGTATATTCAATAATAGGAAATATAGAAACATATAATGTATTTAAGCCTTGAAATTAGTAATACAGAATCTTTGCTGAGTGCATGACTCTATCTCTCAGCATTAGGAATAAGGATTTATAAATCAAAGCATGCTGTCTTTTCAAGGGCTTTGTATTTTTTCTTCTTTTTTTTTTTTTTTTTGGAACACTTTATACTCAGATATCTACATAGCCCACTCCCTCCCATCCTACAAGTTTCTATATGTCACATTATTAGTGAGCTCTTCCTAATGTAAAATAGTAGACCATCCCTATCCCACCCATCCATCACTACTCTAGTTCTCTTATTTTCTCTAGTTTTTTTTTTCATAGCTTTTATTACTGCCTGAAGTTCTATACATTCAGTTTTATTTTCTTTGTTGTCTGTCTTTGCTCACTGGAATGCAAGCTTGACAAGGGCAGTAACTTCATCCATTTTTTAAACTACTATATTCTCAGGTTCTTGACATATAGTAGGCACCTCATAAATATTTGTTAAATGAGTGAGTGAATTAAGCACTAAATATTGTGCCTAGTACACAATAAATGTTGAAATTACTAATGCTTTTTGTCGTCGTCATCATCATCACATTATCATCACCATCATTTTCAGTATTACTCAAAAACACAAAATACTTCAAAGCTCTTCAATTGTCTGTATGGGAATATATGAAAATCATATAAAAATAGTGAAGACTATTTTGACACTCAAAATAAGGAACTCTATCTAAGATCATACATCACGTGAGTTAGAGTTAATTTAGAACACCTATAGGTAAAACAAATCATCCTAAATTAGTTGTTCTTGATAAGTGAGTTTTAAGCTATTGTTTTATTTAATTTCAGTTAATTTGATGGTTTAACTCAGCAGTTTGATGTTTTACTGAATGAAATTCCCTAGAGTTACAGAATCAAACTTGACTTATTTAGAAATGAATAGGAAAGTCTAGAGGGAGTATAATATTTGAAAATTATAAGAGACAAAAAATAATATTAGTTGCTAATGCTGAAAATAAAGTTACTGCATTAATAAGAAACAATACATTAATTTGCACCAAAAGGTAGAAAACACTCCAATTTTTGCTTTTATCTTCATGTAAATCGTTGACTTATAAAGTAGCATCTTGTCTCTCCACAAGTTTGCTACCTTACACTAGTCATATCTTACACAAAAAGT
The DNA here is from genome assembly GCF_022837055.1 of Prionailurus viverrinus. NCBI lineage: Eukaryota > Metazoa > Chordata > Mammalia > Carnivora > Felidae > Prionailurus > Prionailurus viverrinus. Next base: position 130,183,055 of record NC_062564.1, read on the forward strand.
AATTTAATAAATTCATATGTACATCTAAAAATAAAGCTCTTATAATAACTACTCAGTGAAACCTTTTTATGGGGCTCTCTTTATTAGATAGTAAGAATAAAAAACATGGATACACGTATGTAAATGAATAAGCATAACTGACTATAAGTGCTATGTCACTGAAATTTCTAGACTTTAAATTTTACGAGTAAATACAATTTCAATTAAAAAGACAAAATTTAATAAAAAGTTACTGTTGTCAATTTGCCTTCTAACATCATCATTGTATAAAGTAAATGGTATGAGAACATCAATAAAAGCATAAAAGGAAAGCATACACTTTAAGTAAAATATTTTACCTTTTAATTGATTGAGGTTTATGAAAAATCCTTTTCTCTGTGCTTATTTGTCACTAAATCTAAATTTCAGTACAGACCTACACATTGTTGCTTTCAACAACATGGCTATAACAGAAGTAATATAGGCATGTGAAAGAGGAAGTGATTTATTGTGTGCTAGGAGCAGCTACACAGGAGGGAGACATTTGAACCACCAAGATAAGGAATAGAGGAGAAATAGCCAGTTTGGGGTAAGATAATAAGCAGCAGACCCAAAACTATGAAGAATGGCAGGGCAAGGAGCAAATGACAAGGAGCACTAGTCACTGACAGAAGGAAAGCGGAGAGTCAGAAAGAGCAAAAGGAGAAAACACTATGTTCTATGATACGAAGCAAACAATCTCTGGCACTACAATATTATATGTAGCCTTAAAAACTATTGGGCTTCTTAACACTCTGTTTTCTCTTTTGTAACCTCGAGAGATATTCCTAGCAGGTTTAATATAACTGAATTCAAGAAAATGAACACCAGACTGGAAGAGATGAGAAAGTGCCTGATGCCACATGTCAGACATTGGTTGAAAGCACATGTCCCATGCTAAAGGCACACCAACCAGTCAGTCCTGCCCTCCTAAACTTAGGGGAGGGAGCCTTTGACTCCATGTACCAGGCGGTCTCCAAGCACAGTTTTAATTGAACTGAATCAAGAAATAAGAGAACCTGAATTCAAGAAGAAATTCTATAGATTTGCAGAAGTATTTCAGAATGAATTCCTGCTTCTGATAGAATAACTTCAAATTTTAAATAACCCTAAATATATAACAACAAAAAATTTATTCAACTATAGCTGATAAATATAAAAGTATGTTGTCACTCTTCAAAATACAGAAAATATTTAAAATATAATATCAAGTGGCAAGCTACAGCACTATTTAATGCATTATATATTCATATACATTATATATGTTTAGGTTACACATGAGAACATACAAATACACACACCCACCCACCCACCCCCCCACACACACACTACACAAAGAATTAAAAGGAAAATACCAGAATCTTATTAGCTGTTATGTATTATTGACTGGGCACTATGAGTTTTTTAAAATGTCTTTTTAAAAGTTCCTATATTTTCTAAGGTTTCTATAATGAATATGCATAACACTTATAATATGAAAATGATATAGTATTTATAAAACACACTGACAAGATGTAGATCTTCTGAGATGTAAATGGATAACTTGCACTATCTATAAAACTTGGTAATTCAAGATGTCTAGAGATAAGCTTTTGCTTAATTACAATCAACATGTCTTCAGCAATGGTCTTGCTTTTGGCTATGGCTTAATGTGACTTTGTCTACCGAAGTCAGTTTATCAACTGACAAAAAAATCTGAGGCAAGAGAAGCCATTGAATTATCCTTCCCCACAAAAAAACAAAAACAAAGAAATAAACAAATAAAGCAGACCTTTATACTTTAATCACTAAGGATTAAAATAATAGAAAAGCAGTGCAAAAGAGTAACAAGGTCAAATGAATTATTTGTACTTATTAAAACTGTACATTAATTACACATTTATTTTTTCCTATGCAGGATATACATTCTGCCCACTTCAAAAAGAAGAATAATAGCAACTTTTAAATAACTATCAGTACTAAGAATCAGTTCTATTCTAAATCTTTTATCAGAATGTAGGATGCAGATGTGGAAAATTACACATATTATGTAAAGACAAGCAAACAACATATTTTTGAAGGAATATGCAATTAAAGACACTAAAGTCTTACTATCTCACTGTGCTTTATTTTTCTTCAACAGGCCAATTTTCCATTAATAGAAGGTATCTTTGCAAATTTTAGGATAATATGTACTCAATGAGAGGTAAATTGAAGGATTATAGATACAAATTGATGACATAGGAAATGAGGGAGGGAATGAGTACACCAATATTTGACCTTCACATTTTCATAAAACTCAAAATGTATCATCTCTATCCTCAACATTTCTCTCATTCTTTGTGGCTCCCACAGCAGTCCCGTCTGTATTTGAGAAAATACCTTTACTATTGGATGGGAAAGAAAAGGAAAGGGATAGCGATACTCGGGGGAAGAAAGGAATTACTATACTCATCATGTTGGACAATAATCTCACTTTCCTTTTTTCTCCTAGAACAAAACTGTTGCAAAATACAGGTGAAAACTGATAGCAATACTGTTACATGAAAAAATTATTAAAAAACAGATGAAAGTTCTTAAAATCTCAACTCTATTTAAAAAATCTTGAAAGGTAGGGCATCGCACAGTAAAAGGCAGGAAAGACCTAGTGGAATTATTCTGTGTTGAAGCAGACAGGAGATTGTTTTCTTCTATAAGTGATTTCAGGGGCAGAAAGGCCCACTAAAATATGAAGCATATCAGGAAAAAAATAGTTTTAAATGACTTGTGCTCATTTTCATGGCATAAAGGGAAACAAATTTGTAATTTCTCTTTGCTTTTAACAACACATCTTCTTTCCTAGAATACTTAACTTGATGCCAAACCATATCCAGGAGCATAACACATAGAGTGAAATAATAGCTTCACCTCTGTGTGAAGAAGGCCACTGATTTTTAGTTATTAGCCTCACAGTTGGATTGAGAAATATTACTGATGAGGACAAGCAAGGACAAAAAATTATAAACAATATTTCTCCATCATTTGACATTTTACTCCCAGTGGTCCATGAGCTCAAGAAAAGAAAGAGAGAGAGAGAGAATCAGCACTTAAGAGACTTGTTCTCAGTTTGCTCATAAATGTTGTCTCACTTTGCTTTACTGCGACTTATCATTAGATGTTACTTACATATTCCAGAACACTTGTATGAAATACGCCATTCTAGGTTCATACTGAAGAGTTTGCTCTATTGAACAATTAAATTATTTAGCTTATGCTACTCGTCTTAGGTGGCTACCACGCTTCTGTTCACATTGCTGCAAATTCAGATTTTCACGTGTTCTTCAGTTTTCATTTTTAACTAGTAACAGAACAGATGCCACTCTAAGACTGAGGGAAATATTTAACTATAAGCAATCACACTCTGTCAATAAAGCTAACCTTTCCATAATGCCTGCGTTTTAAGTGTATACATTAATTGCAAAAAAAAAAGATGAAATATTGAGTGAGGGAAAATATATGACAGACAACTCTCATCTTTTGTTTTCTTTCCTGAGAAACCCATTTCAAAGCCAGGGCACATAGTTCCAGTAAGGAGGTCTCAGGCTCACTAAGGCTATTCTTTTATTTATTATTAATAACTAGGGAGAATTTCTGTCTATACATCTTTGGATACTTAGAGAAACAAATTATTCTGAATTGTTAAATTTCTATATAATGGGATAACTATCTAATCAAGTATAACTAAAAACTCAATAATTCTCATCTAAAAGGAATTACATACTTCTATGCTTCTTAAATTTTTTACTAATATTATTGCAAGCATTAATGATCTAGAAGTCTGTTTATCATAAGAGATGTTTTGACCTATAATTAACTAGATAAAATTATAGGGTAACTCTCTCATTTTATTTATTTATTTTTATTTTATAACATCATTTCTTCTCCATAGTATTTATTTTTACATGCTTCAATCTGTAAGAGTTTAAATCCCTTCATGGTCTCATAAACCATATTCAGAACAGACATCTTCCTGCCATAATGAGACCCTACTTCATGATCCATTTTTCTGTTATCTTTAGAAATTGCCCAAAAATACAAATTTTAGTGTTGAACCAGTTAACATAATCAGACATTTATTCCTTATTTCTTCCTGTCTCTACCGAAGTCTGAATCATAATTTCAAAGCAAAGGTGAGAACTGCAAGCACAGCCTCTTTAGTGTCTTTAGATCCTAACACATACTGTAAGAGGGAATGAAGATAATATCCAGGCCTTTGATAATACATGGGTGCCAACCTGATTCAGCAGGCAGATATGATGAAGCCCAGCAGGACTTCATTCACATCCCATGTGCAAATGCCAGGAAGATCACTTGCATGGGGAAAGGGCCTCACTAGGCCCGCAGCAGGAAGTCACTAGGCACCAGGTATTTTCCACCTGGATTTATCATGGTGGCTTTTTGAAATTTTCAAGCACACATTTTTGGATTTTCTGGATGTCTGAAACATTGCACTTTTCCCAGCTGTCCTGATCTTTCTCAGACTAGGCCATCTCTGTGGCTTTGACTTTTTTCCCCAGTTTGGATTCACATGTGGCCACCTTCCTGTCTATTGGCCTACCTGAACTCCACTCATGTTTTAACTATTGCAAGACACCTGGTGTAGCAGAAATAGCCCTGAGCAGGACACCAAGACAGGATTTCGGTCCCCTATCAAACTAATAGTTTGATCTTAAGTAAATAATTTAAACTTTTAAAAGTATTTTTTATTTACCACTCTACAGAATTATTAGCACTGACATCTTTATGTATTTGGTAAATGTATGCAGCTGCCTATATAACATTTCTATTTTTATATCTTAAAGCAGAAGACCCTCAAAATATCCCAATTTGAGGTCATCAACTCTTTCATACTTTCTACTACCTCCAAAATAATTAACTCCCATAGGTGCTAAAAGTGATAAGAGAAGATTTCTGGGGAAGGTGGGACTTGACCTTAGTCTTAAAATTATTCTTGCTCCTTCCTTCTTACGTTATTGAGAATATGTAAATGATAGTTCTTATTAAAATCTTCTATATACCATGCACTGTTTTAAGTGATTTACATACATTTATTGAAATCTTGCTATATAGCACGCATTGTTTTAAGTGATTTACATACATTATCTCAATTAATTTAAGTCCTACCAAATGAGAATGCTGTTTTGAGAAAATGAAATAAACTCAATATGCCTAGAATACATGAAGTACAAAGGAGGATGAAATGAAATAAGACCAGTGAGATAATTTGGGGTTCAGAACACGCTGGGTCTTTTATGTAATGTTAATGATTTTCATTGTTAGAGAACAAGAAGCCTAACTATCGTAAGTGAAGTGGTATCATAATTATTGTGCCGTCAGTGATGAAAGTTGATTGGAGGGGCCAAGACTAGAGAGACCAGCAAAAGGACTATTGCTCAAATACGGTTAGTATGGAAATTTCTCCTACTACTTTGGTATATTTTTTTCTCTTTCACTTATGAAGTTGTATTTCAATTATAGTAACACAAAGTCAGGGGTTTTTTGTTTGCTTTTTTTTGGTTTTCTTCCTTTTTTTTTTTTTTTTACAATGTAATGTTTTCAGTCAAGTAAAAGTAAGATTAAATCAAATTATAGGCTGAAGTTAAAACTATGCACTCCAGCTGAAAGTTAAGTCTGGTTACATGAATAACTAAGTGAGATATTTCAAATCATATGTAAAGAGTGTCAATACTTTATCTTTCTTCATTGCATTTCACTAAAATTTTTAGCATAAATATTTCTTGACTGCTCATCACAAGATTTTAAAAATACATAGGATGCATATGTAAATACATATATTTTAATGTTATTTAATGCATTAATAAGCATCAGTTGGTACTGAAATCTTTCCTAACAATCTTCTTCTAACTCTTAGAAGATGAAAAATAAAAGAAGCAGTGTACTTTCGAATATTTAAAGGAAGTTTAACTTTGGATTTCCTACATGTTTAAGATACTTTTGTCATACAACTGAACAGCATAAGGAGTGTTAGAAGAGTGTTGTCACTTAATAACAAAATGCTCAACTTCTGCCACCAAAAACCAAATATTGTTCTTGTAGGCCAGCAGGTAAACTCATTGAACAACACGGAACAGAGACAAAAACCTTCACTGTCACATTAGGCAGAAACTCAGGGTACGTGGCTGGCTCAGTTGGTTAACTGTCTGACTTCGGTTCAAGTCATGATCTCACATCTTGTGAGTTAAGCGCCATGTCAGGCTCTGTGCTGACAGCTCAGAGCCTGGAGCCTGCTTTGGATTCTGTGTCTCCTTCTCTCTGCCCGCCGCCCCCCTCCTGTTCACACTCTGTCTCTCTCTCTCAAAAATAAATGATAAAACATTATTTTTTTTTAAAAACGAAGGAACTCTGTTTTGCAAAATGCTCTAAATCTCAAACTAAAAATATAAAGTACATAAACTCTCATATAAATACCTGATGGCATCATGGTTGGACTCTGCCTCTCACCAGGACCCTGAACCATGGAGAATCTAGAAGTGGCTCTTGATCTAAGAGGATAGGTTCTAAAGAAAGCCCTTTGCCATTTGTATCACAGAAAAATGCTGTGACAAATTCAGATTCAGTCAGAACACTAAGTTCCCATTAAATCCTGTAAAATAACTGCCATTGAGAACTCATATTTAAAACATGAATAAAATGGATAAAACAGAAATCTGCCATCAATCTCTATGCCAGTTATGGAAAGTTATGGATCTTCTTGCTTATGATTATATTCAAGAGTAGAAAAGAAATTAAAAAAAAAATCTTTCTCCCTGAACAAGAGATTGGATTGGTAAGCTTAGATCCTTTTACTTATTTTTTTTAAGTTTATTTTATTTATTTTGAAAGGGAAAGCATGTGCCAGCAGGGGAGAGGCAGAGATAAAGAGAGAGAGAATCCCAAGCAGTCTCCCACTGCCAGCTCAATGCAGGGCTCGACCTCACGAACTGTAAGATCATAACTTAAGCTGAAACCAAGAGTGTGACACTCAGTCCAACTGAGCAACCCAGGTGTCCTTTAGATCACCTTATTTTTAAGGCTAAGGCACAAGTTATCTGATTTGTTTTTACCCCTATTGCTTTAGTTATGCTTTAGCTACTCTAATTGGTATCAGTTTCCTAAAAATCATCAAGTAATTTTATGGCTTCTCTGAAACTTTGAATATAGTTTTCTTTTAGCCCTAGATCCTTTCATTGATTTTCTGTCTATTGAAGTACTATGCAATTTTTCAGTATCTTGATCAGAAACCTAACATATTCCATGATATCTTCCTCCGAATTCCTCACCAGGATTAAGTAATCCTGTCTCAACTTCTCCTACAACCTAAAATACCAGCCATTTAAAAAAACAAAAGCAGAAAAAACATTGTAGTTGTCCAAACACACCATTACTGCTCTTTTGTTTACCTTTTTCTGCTATGACTTTTAGTTCTTAATATTTTACGCAACTGAAGAACCACAGTTCAAGATTTTGTACTCAGTTCGTAACACCTTCCATAAATCATCCTCTAACCAAACAAGGTCAAGAACTTCTTTCCCAGCAAGGCTCAATGACTTTTTCCCATTCAGGTTAACACTCAGAACACACTTCTTTGATTACTTGTTTACACATATGTATATCCAGCTAGACTAAGTTTACAACGTTAGGTACTGTGATGAACATTTATTCATTATTCAATAAATAGATGTTTAAGTGTCTACAATTTTCCAGACTCTGAGCTAGACTCTGGGGATAACATGGTAAATTAGATATACTTTCTACATCTCATGAAGCTTAGTGGAGGTATGGTAGTGAAGATGTATTAACCAAATATTCATTCATATAACTAAGAAAATTATAATTAGTAATTGATATCATTATAATCGATAAAGTAAATGAATTAATGTGGCTTATACATTTATCATACCACTATTCTATTCAGCTAGTGTTTCTTAGTAATTTGCACACTGATTACCTTTTCTTTAATAATCTGTGGGCAGGGACTAATTATAATGATAATAGTAAGCATAATACTCTGTAAAGAGTAGAGCCTTAATTCATATCTCTTTATTTCCATATCCTCAGGGTGGGACAAGCCTTTCCAAAATGAAGAGTGATTTTTATATAACATAAAAATGAAATTAAGACCACAATCAACATTTTTAAAACTAGGGAGTAACTAATTTATATTACAAAAAAAAAATGGCTAATGTCCCCAGTATGTAAATCTTCTAAAATCAACAATAAAATACCAAAACCCAGCAGGAAAAAAAGAAACGATTAGTTCACAAAAAAAGTAAAGTATAGGTTGCTTTTAACATTATGAAATGAGCTCAACTTATTACTAGGGAAGTGCAAATAAACCTATATAGATACAACTTTTTTACTTAGATTATTATAAAAGTTCAAAAGTTTGATGAGGACATGGGAAGTAGTCACTCTCATACATTGCTAGTAAAGAGTGAATTGTTATAAACCTTACAGAGGAAGATTTGTCCATGTCAAGTGAAATTTAAAATCTACATATCTATTGGATTTCCCAGGCTTCAGAGCCATGAGAAATAAATATCTGTTGTTAATAAGCAACCAAGTCTATGGCATTTTATTATAGCAACCTGAATGGACAAAGGCAGTAAAAGACACCAATTTTAAGAGGCTTAATTTTCCAATAGCAAGATATCCACATTAGCCACATTATAAGAACTCAAATTTGTTTACTAGTCCACTGCATTTTTGTAATTATAGAAAAAAATGTTATCCATAAAGACTCACAAAGGAGTCTAGACCACTGCATTTTACTCTATTTCATTATAGAAATGGACAATATATAAAATAATACTTTAGATACTCAAATTCCAATACCAAACACAAAGCAGTATTGTTTATGAAAAGCCATAAAGAAAGAGTATTATAAGTGGATGGATGTGCAATTTTATGTAGCTCTAAAATGCTATAACCAAGACTATAAACCCCACGGAAATCTACTTTATTAGCCTTCCTTTACAGCAGAATAAACAAAATCTTATCAGGTGTCAAATATCACCAAATCCAATTTTGTTTGAAAATAATGAAACAGAGAAATTCAAGTTGGGCTGGAAATGAGTGTAGAGCCATCTTTCCACCCTTCCAAAATGCGAATCACTTACAGGGCAGTCGGGATGTTAAGGGTATTAGGAGCTCAATGAAAATAATATTCCTGACTAAGCATGGTATTTGTATTTATGCACAAATACATTTAATCAAGAAGATTGAAAAGATACTAACAAAACCATTTAAGTCTCACCAAGTCCTCTGAAATTCCATGTTAGTTATTTAAATTAAGTTCTCCTTGTAATGAACAATGGTATATAGTCAAAAATAAGATTTACAGTAAATAATCATATAATTTTCACAAGGAAAATAGTTAACTTTTATTGAATACCCATTAGTTAATTAATACTTACAACAATTTTGTTAAGTAGGGTATTTTCATCTCCATTTTATGGGGATAGAAAGTGATATTCAAAAAATCTGTGACTTCAGTGTTATGCATCAAAACAGAAGTCAGAATCTGGCCCTCTGCCTGCAAAGTCTGCATTTTTTCTCTACTATTCTGTGCTGCCTGCATTGCATAGCCTGAACTAATCTTCCAAAATCAGGTTGGAACTTATTCAGTATAATGGGGTAATATTGCAGATAGGAAAATTGAGTCTGAAAATGTCTGAGAAACTAATTCAACATCATACAGATTTGCACTTCATGGAACAGAATCCCATTAGATTTAGGTTTATACTGTCCCTATTAAATATAAGAATATTCAGATGTATGCTTTTGAAAAAATATGTATTACACAATATTACATACTAGGTGAATCACACATTGAGAAAGTGCCTAATACTTTTCAGAATACAACAGCAGAATGGGTCATGTGGAAATTTTCTTCACTTTTTACTTATTACTTGGAGAAATAAATCTTTTCCATCTGAAAAGTGCGATTTTAAAGTGTAAATTTATTAAATAATGTGTGTCATTGTTGTTTTTGTTGTTACTTGAGCATTTACAGAAAAGCAGTATTAAGCTTTAGTCTTTCTTATGGATTTTCTATTTTGGTGAAGATGGTTAGCACAGTAGGTAAGAGTCTGGACTCTGGAACTAGTTACTAGAATTCTATTACTATTAATCCATTATTATTATCTGATGTTACTTAACTGTGCTGTGCCCCAGTTCCTTGCCCAGAAAATAGTGATATCAAAAGTATTTATTCATAGAGTTGCAATGGGGTTTAAATGAGTTATCTAAAATCACCTATAATAAGAGTGCCTGGCTCATAGTATTTGATAAATGTAAAATATTTAATACCTAGCACAGAGTAAGCATTCTGTTATTTAAATATAAATTTGAAATCTCTTTTACCTTTCAAATTTTCTTCAGAAGACTATACAGTATCCAAAATAATCATACACATATGGACACACACAAATTGGAAATCAGAAATCAACAAACTGACATATGGGATTCAATTAAAGATGCTTTTTAAAAATTACATATATTTTAGGGGCGCCTGGGTGGCTCAGTTGGTTAAGTGGCCGACTTCGCTCAGGCCATGATTTCACGGTCCGTGAGTTCGAGCCCCGCGTTGGGCTCTGTGCTGACAGCTCAGAGCCTGGAGCCTGTTTCAGATTCTGTGTCTCCCTCTCTCTGACCCTCCCCTGTTCATGCTCTGTCTCTCTCTGTCTCAAAAATAAATAAACGTTTAAAAAAATTAAAAATAAATAAATAAATAAATAAAATAAAAATTACATATATTTTAGATTTCAAATTACAATTACCGTTAAATAAACTAGAGTGTGAGTTTTAAAAATTGTTTTGAATATTTCTATGTAAAACTTCCTTGTGAAGTTTCTTAGCCTTTCATGACTCAATATACTGTTCATCTTGACTATAATGAAAACATGAAAACTGTCTTTTTACTCCTAAGATAGTTGAAATGCACACAATCTTTTCCAGTGTTTACAACTTAAGATATATTCATAATAATATTAATATCTTAAATTTATAATCTATAAATTGGTTTCATATGCTTCATATATGCAGAGAGTAGTTTTCTTTAAATAGGCATATTTTAAAACATACATGTCTTACTAAGTAAAATTAATTTGATATTAAGGCATTTAATAGATATAAATAATACTAAAAGCTGATGCTGATAAATAAGAACTATGATATGAAAATTCAAACACAATCATACAAGTGTAAAAATAACCCCCACCAAAAGGACTTGTTAGTTCCTGTGGTAAATTTATTTTATTTTTAAATAAAATATTTTCTTTTTCTGCATAATCAAACAAATTCATGGATAGTTTTTAATTGTTTTTATTATACTATAGATTATATTTATTTCTGTGAAAATAAGGCATATTTTACTTAGTGAATTTGGATTTCATATCAGCCCCTCAAAAATAAAATATCACTATAATAGAAGCTAACAATTGTCAAGAATCACTATGTGCCAGACACTGTTCTAAGTACCTTAGACATAAAAATTCATGCAATACAATAATCTTATGAGATAGAAATGACCACTATGCTATTAATGAGAACATTGAGGCACCGTGTCCTTAAAAAACTTCCCAAGTGCATTCAGCAAGAAATGTTGATAAACATGAAATTGCTAGAGTGGTTGTAAAACAGTGAGGACGGTGTGGATAATTTTATGGGGGAAGTAACAAATGGATGCACAGAGCTGAGATGACTGTTGACCTAGATATTGAAGTAGGATAGGAGGGGCAAACTGTGGGAGGACATTCCAGAAACTAACCCAGTTTCTTCTTATCCCTAGGCTTTAAGATCTCAGTTCACGAAGCCCTCACAGAATATTCTAGTCCCCCTTTGCACGCATTCTGTTCTCATTTATTTTTTTCTTTGAACAAACATTTACTGAGTACCTAAGATGGGAAATTTAAAGATGAATGACAGTCCTCATTCTTGAAGAGCACATAGGATAGTTTGCATTAAAATATTTAGCACCTATTGGGGCGCCTAAGTGGCTCAGTCGGTTGAGCATCCAACTTTGGCTCAGGTCATGATCTCACCATTCCCGAGTTGGATCCCTGCATCAGGCTCTGTGCTGACAGCTCAGAGCCTGGAGTCTGTTTCAGATTCTGTGTCTCCCTCTCTGCCTCTACCCCTCTCATGCTCGTGTTCTGTCTCTCTCTCTCAAAAATAAATAAACATTAAAAATAATTCAAAAATAAAATATTTAGCACCTATTAGTATAATATCATATACCCTTTACCATTATTTTCTGTTTCCTGCACCTCTAGCTACATTCCAGGCTTTCTGGAGACAAGACCACATCAATACCCTTGTATATGGGCTCTCTGCCTGTTCTCTCCTATAACATGAACCATGCTCAAAATAGGGACTCTGTGAACACTGGTTGGTTGATGTGGATATATTTTATTTTGTTTTCTTAGAACATCTTTAGAAACAGATGGAGAGTTTTTTGTAGGCTAGAATTTATATTTTTAAAATGCTGGTAAGATAAGTAAATAGGAAGAAGCTATTCAGAAGAAAATGCAAGGAACTGCTTTCAATTCTAGAAGCTGTCAGCATTATTTGTGGCACTGTCTATAACATAAGTTCCTTGGCTGCATAAACTATATGGAAGGGATTAGCTTCCAATCTTCTCTTTACATAAGAAAAATGTTGTGGGTAACTTTACCTATTTTTGCTAAATGAACTTTAGTTCTTAATAATGCCTACATTGTTTCTCCATCATCAACTAGAACTACTTTGGTATATTTTTAGGTAAATCAGTAAGATGCTTCAACATGTTTTTTTTTTCCAGTAGAATTAAAAAGAGCATGCGTATTATTACTCTATGTTAGAACATTAGTTTTATAACATAAAAATATAAGGTAGAAAATTATCCTAATTTTCAGTGAATTTTTAGTAGCCACAACCACAAATACATCATTGTTTATTTGAAAATCTTGTATCTTAAAGGGTTGACATTATACCATTTCCAAAAATCTTCAGTGTTTCCAACTGCCTCTTGGTCCTATATAAATTATTTACCCATTGCTAACACTAGCTGCTCTACTTTCACACCACTTGAACTAGACCTACTGCCCTATGAAGGTCATATGTTTTGATATTATATGCTTGGCTTCCTTTTGGTAGTTTACTGGATGTCCTAAAGGTAATGTGAGGGATCCTTCTCCCTTAATGCATCTTTTTACCTACAAAATCTGTTTCAAAATGCTGGAGGTTTTGTTTTGTTTTGTTTTGTTTTGTTTTGTTTTGTTTTGTTTTGTTTGTTTGTGTGTGTGTGTGTTTATTTTTGAGAGAGAGAGAGAAAGAGAGAAAGAGAGAGAGAAAGAGCGCATGTGCAAGTGGGGATGGGACACAGAGAGAGGGAGATACAGAATCCGAAGTAGGCTCCAGGCTCTGAGCTGTCAGCACAGAGTCCAATGTGGGGCCAGAACTCAAAAACCACAAGATCATGACCTCAGCCAGGGTCAGATGCTTAACTGACTGAGCCACCCAGGAGCCCCTGGAAGTCTTCTTTTTTAAAGCATTTAATAATCGCTTAATTACAAATATTTTGAAAATTAAAGAAAAGAACTAGTCAATGAAGATTTCATAAGCACCACCACTATCCTCCTAAAGCTATGATTGAAAATACGTATGGGATACAAAATATATGTGCACAAAATTATTATTCAATAGTATATAACAGTATGATTAAATATAACTTACAATTAGGCAGTTAGGCAACACAAAATACGATAGCAGTGTGGTATAGCATTACAGAAATCAGAGGGAAAAAAATGATCAATTCAAGGTGGAAACATCAAAGATTCCTAGGGTATGGTATGACTAAGATGAGACCACAAGGATAAATATGAACATGTGAAGGAAAATACCATGATAATATCCTTATTTTAAGGTCAGCTGATTAGCAATGAAATTCTATCTGCAACATCCCTTTTGCTATATAACAAAATATTTGCAGATATAATATCCAAGGGCAAAGATCATGGAGGTAAAATTCCTGGCTTCCACATTCATTCAAAAACATTTTTATGGCAGCAATTGCTCTGATTTTCTTCATGAGAGAATACAAAAACATATAAAAACCATCATTTTCAATCTCTCAAAAGACTCACATAATGAGAGAGAAAAAAATCACAAATAAATATATTTTTGGTACTGAAATAAATGTACATGTAAGATATATTCAGTATGTAATTGTGCATAAATGAAGTCACAGAATGTGGGAAAGAGGATACTAAAATAACTCACTAGTCTAGAGCAAAAAAATACATGTAGGAAATTAGTGACTAAAAAGCTCTGGATGGCAGTCCAAGATGGCAGCATAGGACTATCTTGAACTTCCCTCCTCTTATGGACACATCAAATCTACATACAGAACAATTCATTCTGGAAAAAAAACTGAAAACTAAGTGAACTGCTCCTCTACATCGAAGGATAAAAGGACCACACTGAGACAGATAGAAGAGGCAGAGATACACTCTTGCCCAAACCTGACTCCCAGCATGGTAACGCACAGAAGGGGAGGAATCTCATAATTCAGAGTTTTTCCTAGATGAATAGGGAGTTTGTGCCCAGTACCAGACACCCCAATCCTTAAGACCTGCACCAGGGAGATGAGCCCTCAAAATGTCTGGCTTAGAAAAAGGATTTATGTCCAAGGGACCCCCTTTTTAAAGCATTTCAGTATGGTCTCACTCACCCACGAACCCAGCACAAAAGCTGCAGTTTAAGAAGTGTTTAGACTCTATGTGAAGAAGATTCATTTGCTAATCTTAAATCATCTGGTGGAGGGGTAGGAGACAGTTGACTCTCTTCAGATACGGAGGTACTAGAAAATACCATTTTTGCACACTCCCTCTACCATGTTCATATAGGCTTGTGCAAACATGGCACTCTCCCACTACCTTGCTAAGGCTGGCAGAGGCAAGTGGCTGTGGCACTCCCCAGATCTTTGGGACTAATAAGTGCAAGTGGTCATGGCATTCCCCTGCTCCCTTGCTAAAGCCAGTGAACTCAAATTGTTGCAATACACCCCCACTCCATGGCTGACACCAGCGAGTGCCATCAGTCATGGAATTCTCCCACAATTTGCACACACAAACAAGGCACTTTTCCATTGCACTGATGAAGCTGGCAGGTGCACACAAGCAAGGCATTTTCCTGCTGTCTTATTGAAGCCAGAGAGCATGTCCTTCACCTATGCTTTCCAACTGTTCTGCTAGGGATGGTAAATGCATACAGTTCACACAGTGGGTAGACCTGGATTCCCCAGCCCTGATGGCCAAGGGGGCATGGGTTTGTGGGCTACACAAAGCTGTAACAATCAGAAAGACAGTTCTTGGCAGGCTACCACTGTCAGGGTACTACTACACAGATAGCAGACTGAAACACACTGCCAGTCTTCCTGAGAAAAGGCACATTTACTGGTCCTGGAGCTTCAGAGTTAGAGGCAGGATTCAGGTCTGCCACCCATCTAGAGGACTGGAAGGCATTCTCATGGAAAGTGAGCAAGGAGATACCGTCTTTATGCACTCACTTGGTCTTGCTATAGCTTGATGATACTTCCCAGAAAGGAACTTAGATACTTGTCTGAAGCCCCAGTTTTTGCAACTGCCATTCACAGGATACCTCCAGATCACCTGGTCTGGAGATTGGTAGGGTTTACAGGTGCAGAATCATAGGACTGTATATATTTGCATACTTTAAAAGATGCTAGCTTCCAGTCAACCTAAATCTAGGAGGTAAATGAAACCCTCACACACACCCCCTACTAAGAACACTAATAGGTCTTGGCACACCTTCAACAACAGGGACCTATCAAGAATAAATCAGGCTGCTTAGATAATACAAAAGTTTGAGAAACAACCGAGAGCTAGGGCAAAGTTGAATAATAAGGTTCCATACCTATACTAGGCCACTCCTTGAAGACCAAGAGAGGTGGCTGTTTCACTTAATATGCAGGAAGAAACACACAGAGTCAGGCAAAATGAGGAAACAGAGGAATATGTTCCAAATGAAAGAATATAAGAAAACATCAACAACACTACAATCAAGAATACTCTATTTGGCAAGACTATCATTCAGAATTGAAGTAGAGATAGTTCTCCAGACAAGTAAAAACTAAAGGAGTTCATCACCATTAAACTGACCTTATAAGAAATGTTAATGGAACTTCTTTAAGCTGAAAATGGCACTAATTAATAGCAAGAAAATATACAAAAGTAAAAATCTCACTGGTAAAAGTAAACATATACTAAAGGTAGTAGATAAATAATTTATGAAGCTTGTATAAAGGTTAAAAGAAAAATAGTAATAAAATTAAAACTATAACAATTCATTGTGGTATACATAAAATAAAATACAGTATATATAAGATGTGACATCAAAACAAAATGTGGAGGGGAGGGAGTAAAATATAGGGTTTTGGAATAAGTGAGTTCAAATTTAAATTGCTATCAAAATGGACTGTATATAGGATGCTATATGTGAATCTCTGGCTAACTGCAAAGAAAAACCTATAGTGGATACAAAAGAAAGTAAGAAAAAAATCTAAACATAACATTAAAGAAGGTTATCAAACCACAAGGGAAGAGAGCAAGAAAAGAAGAAAGAAACAGAGAGGAACTACAAAAATAGCCAGAAAACAATTAACAAAATTGTAACAAATGCATACCTATCAATAATTAAATAAAAATGTACCAAATTAACCAAAGAACAGACACAGAGTGACTGAATGGATAAGAAAACAAGATTCATCAACATTCTGTTGACCAGAGACTTACTTCAAAAGTAAGAACACACGGGACGCCTGGGTGGCGCAGTCAGTTAAGAGTCCAACTTCAGCCAGGTCACAATCTCACGGTCCGTGAGTTCGAGCCCCGCGTCAGGCTCTGGACTGATGGCTCAGAGCCTGGAACCTGTTTCCGATTCTGTGTCTCCCTCTCTCTCTGCCCCTCCCCCGTTCATGCTCTGTCTCTCTCTGTCCCAAAAATAAATAAACGTTGAAAAAAAAAGTAAGAACACACACAGACTGAAATGGAAATAGATATTCCATGCAAATGTAAAGGGAAAAGAAAATTGCTGTAGCTACACTCATATCAGACAAAATATAATTGAAAACAAAGACTAATAAAAGACACAGAATGGCATTACATAATGATAAAGGGGTCAATCCAATAAGAACATGTAACATTTGTCAGTATATAAGAACCCAACGTAGAAACACCTAAACATATAAAGCACATATTAACAGACCTAAAAGGAGAAACTGACAGCAAAACAGGAATAGTAGGGGCTTTACTACCCACTTAAATCCATTGACAGATCTTCCAGACAGAAAATCAATGAGGGAATATTGACCTTAAATGACACATTAGACCAGAGGGACTTAAAAGATATATACAGAACATTCCAACCCAAGGCAGCAGAATACACATTCTTCACATACACACAACATTCTTCATGATAGATCACATGTTAGTCCACAAAACAAGTCTCAACAAATTTAAGACGGCTGAAATCATGTCAAGCATCCTTTCTAACCACACTGGTATGAAACTAGAAGTCAGTTATAAGAAGAAAACTAGAAAACTCAAAAATATGTGAAGAGTAAACATGCTACTGAACAACTGTTGGGTCAATGAAGAAATCAAGGAAAAAAATTTTAAACAACACACAGATAAATAAAAATGTAAATACGGCATACCAAAATCTATGGGATGCAGCAAAAGCACCTTTAAGGGGGAATTTCATGCTAATGCAGGTTTGCCTCAAGAAACAAGAATAATCACAAATAAACAATATAACTTTGCACCTAAAGAGACTAGAAAAAGAGTAACATATGAAGGCCAAAGTTAGTAGAGGAAGGGGATAATAAAGATCAAAGCAGAAATAAATGAAATAGGAGAAGACAACAGGTATGACCAGTGAAACTAAAAGCTAGTTCTTTGAAAAAAATAAAATTGACAAAACTTGGGTATACTCACCAAGAAAAAAAAAAAAAGAAAGAAAGCTCAATAAACCAGAAATAGAACTTGGACTTAGAATTAACACCACAAAAATACAAAAGATTATAAGAGACCACTTTTGGCAATCATACATTAAGAAATGGGACAGCCTAGAAGAAATAAATAGATAAATTCCTTGAATAATACAATCTTTTAAGATTGATCCAGGAATAAATAGAAAACATGAATAGACCAATTCCTAGTGAAAAGACTGAATCAGTTATCAAAAAAAACAAAAAACAAAAAACAAAAAAAACCTCCCAGCAAACAAAAATCCAGGACCAGACAGCTTCATTGGTGAATTCTATCAAACATTCATGATTTAATATCTACCCTTTTCAAAATCTTCCAAAAATCTGAGGAGGAAGAAAGACTTCCAAACTCGTTTTACAAAGCCAGCATTGCCCCGATACCAAACCAGACAAGGACATCGCAAGAAAAGGAAATTACAGGCCAGGATCACTGATAAACATAGATGTGCAAATCCTCAACAAAATATTGGCCAACTAAATTCAATAATACATTAAAAGGATCATACACCATGATCTAGTGGGATTTATTCCAGGGATATAAGTTTAATTCAACATCCACAAATCAAAGAATATGATATGCCATGTTAATAAAGTTAAGGATAAATATAGTAGGATCATCACACTAGATGCAAAAAAGGCATTTAACAAAATTGATCATCCATTTATAATTAAAACTCTTAACAAAGTGGTTTAGAGAGAGAAGGTACCTCCACATAATAATGGCCATATATGACAAGGCCACAGCCAACATCATATTCAACTGTAAAAAGCTGAAAGCTTTTCCTCTAAAATAAGGAATCAGACAAGGATCCCCACCCTCCTCAATTTTTTTCTACACAGTATAGGAAATTTTTGCCAGAACAATTAGTCAAGAAAAAGAAATGAGTCGTCTACATTGGAAAGGAAGAAATAAAACTGTAACTATTTGCAAATAACTTAATTTTATATCTAGAAAACCTTAATGATATCACCAAAAAAAAAAAACCTGTTAGAATAAATAAATACAGTAAAGTGGCAGGGTACAAAATCAATATAAAAAATTAGTTGTATTTCTATACACTAACAACATACTATCAGAAAGAGAAATTAAGAAAATCCTCATTCACAATCACATCAAAAAAGACTAAAATCCCTAACAGTAAATTTAACCAGGGAGATGAAATACTTATACACTGAAAATTGTAATCACTGGTGAAAAACACTGAAGAAGACACAAAGAAATAGAAAGATATTCCATGCTCATGGATTGGAAGGATGTTGTTAAAATGTTCATACAGCCCAAAGTAATTTAGAGATTCAATGTAATCTCTATCCGAATTGCAATGACATTTTTTTCACCAAAATAGAACAAACAATCCTAGAATTTGTATAGAACAAATTTTGGTTGTATGGAAAAACCTAAGACCTCAAAGATTGGCAAAGAAATCTTGAGAAGGAGGAACAAATCTACAGCCATCATGCTCCCAGATTTCAAACTATTACACAAAGTCACAGTAATCAAAACAGTATGATATTGGCATAAAAACAGACATATATATCAATGGAACAGAATAGAGAAACCCAAATTATACCCACACATACATAGTCAATTAATTTACAACACAGGAGACGATATACAATGAGGAAAGGATGGTTTCTTCAATAAATGGTGTTGGGAAGACTGGACAGATACATGCAAAAGAACAAAACTTGACTACTTTTATATTGTACATGGTAATTTACTCAAATGAATTAAAGACTTGAATGTAAGACCTGAAACCATAAAACTCCTGGAAGAGAACATTGTCAGTAAGCATCGATACATTGGTCTTTGTACTATTGGCACAAAGTACTTTGCACTATTGTACTATTGGTCTTTGGACTACTTTTTTGGATCTGACTCCAAAGGCAAGGGCAGCAATGGGAGAAAATATTTGCAAATCATATATCTAATAAGGGATTAATGTCCAAAATATAGAAATAACACATACAGCTCAATAACAACAATACCAATAAAAAACAATTTGATTAAAAAATGGGCAGAGGATCTGAGTAGACATTTTTCCAAAGACGACCTACAGATGGCCAAGAGACACATGAAAATATGTTAAACATCATTAATCATCAGGGGAATGTAAATCAAAACCACGATGAGATGTAATCTCATACCTGTCAGAAAGGCAATTATCAAAAAGAAAAAAAAATAACAAGGGTTGTTGACGATGTGGAAAAATGGGACCTTTGTCCAGTGTTGATGGGAATGTAATTTGGTGCCACTACTATGGAAAAACAGTAGTTCTTCAAAAAACTAAAAATAGAATTACTGTATAACACAGCAACTCTACTTCTATATAATTATCCAAAGAAAATGAGGGGTGGCTGGGTGGTTCAGTTGGTTAAGAATCCAACTCTTGCTTTTGACTCAGATCATGATCTCACAGTTTGTGGGACTGATCCCTGCATCAGGCTCTGTGCCTAGAGCACAGAGCTTGCTTGGGATTCTTTCTCCCCATCTCTCTCTTTGCTTCTCCCCTACTTGTGTGTGTGAAATACATATATACATACATACATACATACATATATACATACATACCAAGAAAAAGAAAATACTAATTCAAAAAGATATACACACTCCCTTGTTTATCATAGCATTATTTCTAACAGTCAATATATGGAAACAACCTGTCTCCACTGATGAATGAATGAATGAAGAAGATACATACACACACACACACACACACACACACACACACACACACACACTGACATAATATTCAGGCATAAAAACGTAATGAAATATTGCCATTTGTGACAAACTGGATGAACTTCGTGGGAATTATGCTAAGGGAAGTAAGTCAGAGAAAGACAAATACCATATGATTTTACTCATGTATGGAATATGGAAAACAAAATAAACCCAATATCATAGATATAGGGAACAGAATGATGTGCTACTGGGGAAGATGTTTGGAGAGTGAATGAAACAGGTGAAGGGGTTCCAGAAGTACAAACTTCCAGTTATAACCTAAATACGTCATGACAATGTAATGTACAGCATAGCAACTGTGGTGAATAATATTATAGACCATAAAATAAAAATTTTGTAAAAGTTTAAGATAGGTTTATATGGAAGGTGGTATCAGATTCCTGAAGTCCAGGTGGGGAAGGTTAGGCATATCATATTACATACAAGAATTAGGCTGCACTGCAGGTTCTGGAGAAAGAAAGTAATTTCTTATCAAAAATTTCTAGATGTGGAAATGGCTTAAGGATGCATCCAAACCAGCCACATCAATGGACTTAAACTAATTGGAATGAGAGCCAGGATTACAAACATCAAGGCCTCTCTTCTCTAGATTCAGCTAGTACTCTTCCACAACAAAATATTATAAAAAGAATATTTTAAGAAATTTCAAAGTGCCAGAAAGGAAATGATTGGTGATACAGTTACACAGATGTGTATTACAGCAAAATCCAGAATTATGTACAATTATGTAACTTTTATAACTCTTCAAACTGACAATGGATAATTAACTCCACATAACTGTAATCATTTCAGCTTACGATTAAGGGACTTCATACACAAATAATATTCTACTTAGTATATTATTACTAAGATCATTAAAACCTTCACTTCTGAATGTACACTATTTTCCAAATAAATACAGTGGTACTGGTTTTATTTAGTGATTATCTTAAATCATATCTGTTAGATATATGCCTATAAAAGATTTAGAAAAAAGCTATATTAAAATAGATCAGGATAATTAACAAATTGATATTTTCTTGATCAGTCTATGGGAAGAAACAAGATAAATTACATGAAGGTAACTATAAAAATTCTATATTCCTGCTGCCTTTATTCCCTCTAATTCTTTTATTTCATCTGCCTTAATAAAATAAGTTAGAGAATATTTATTTTTTCCAAAAGAAACTAGTTATTATCATTGGTATGGTTGGGCACTTGCTATCTGAGAAACTTCTTTTGCAGAATAGGTGCTTCATCTTGCAAAAGACTCAAGTAACCAAAACATAAAAGCAAAAATGCCCAGTATATTTTTCATAAAGTTCATTCAAGTGTTTTGAGGCAGGGAACATAAAAATGGCCTTTAAAAAAATTTTATGGAAGATCAAACAATGATGTGAGTAAATTTCATTCTCTACTCCCTTGTCAGTTCACATTGCTCTTCAAGTTATTGCATTCATGGTGAAAATGGTAGAAAGTATTTAATGTTTTAAATGGGGGAAATTTTGAGGTTGAATATAAGAACTGGAACTGAAAATGTCTTCTTTCAAAATTTAATCTAATTATCCAGTAGGAATAATAGTAAGATCTCCTATCAAGTGTTTGACTAGGTAACTTTTTGGAAATAGGAGATGCTGATAAATTTCAAGTTAAAAAACACACACAATAGAACAACGGATAAAAATCGTAAGGTATTTGCTATATTTTATCCTTTCCTCAGTCATATTAATGTAGTAATTCTGGTAAGGCTAAGAAAAATTTTCAAAGGAAAGGATTTTATTGTTAATGTGCTCATCATTTTTCAGGCATCTGGAGAATATATAATAGAGTTGTATTTATATGAGTATTAAGAAAAACAAATTACTAAATATTTTACTTGGGAGTAATATTCATTGATCACACTATACTTCAGGTTGTTATAAAATTTTGAAAGCATAAGTAGTATTACATGGGAAGAATAAAATGTTGTATTTGTAACTGGAATAAAGATTTTGGAAATGACTTTTAAACGTCTTTTTAAGTAGAACATATGGAGATGCGAAGGGAACATTATTGGCTTAAAAAAATTTGGAAAACCATAGAAACATCTCAATCTGGAAAAAGTATATAAAAATAGGTCTCATTGGAAATGTCAGTGTAAATTAAATCTCATTAATGACCTACAATGAATGGAAGAAAATAGAACAGCAAAAATTATGTAAATCGAGGTTAAAAGGTATTAAGACAAATAAGTTGGACAACATGAGGGCATGTTAAATGGTAATTAAAATCATTCAAATAAATGTCTGCATCAAAGATGAACCATTTAATTGTTCCCAATGAAAAGTTCATTAGGATGACTGTTTAATCTTTATTGAGCCTGGAAAAAAGGTTTACTGTCATAGATGATTTTCTTTTTTGGTCGTAGCCACTGCATTTGAGTGTATTCACACAAATCCAGAGAAGGGCCAAGTGAAGAGCATTTGTTTATGTTTCAGGTGACTGCTTTGTTGCAATGCAGTGTGAAATACATGGATGGAAATTGTTCTCCCTGAAGTAAATAAGGTGCCAGGAAAAGGCACCACATATGTGAGCTGTGAACATCCAGCTCTCATTTGAGGGCACCCATTACCACTACTTTTATAGGTGAAATACAGGAGAAGACCATGCTTTGTTTACTCCTCTAAAAGTCATTATGTCTAATCAGAATTCTTAAAGCAATACCTTCAAAAACATCAGGTAGTTTATATAAATGCTACCCTAACTGCCATACCATCCTGCCACTGTGATATAAAACACTCTCTGTTGGGGCGCCTGGGTGGCTCAGTTATTTGAGCATCTGGCTTCGGCTCAGGTCATGATCATATGGTTTGTGAGTTCCAGCCCCATATTGCACTCACCACTATAAGAGCCCACTTCAGATCCTCTGTCTCTCCTCCCCCGGCCCCTGCTCTCTCTCTGCCCTTTCCCTGCTCACATTCTCTCTCTCAAAAATAACAAACATTAAAAAAAATAATTAGTGGGCGCCTGGGTGGCTCAGTCGGTTAAGTGCCCGACTTGGGCTCAGGTCACGATCTCACAGTTTGTGAAGTTCGTGCCCCGCGTCAGGCTCTGTGCTGACAGCTCAGGGCCTGGAGCCTGCTTCAGATTCTGTGTCTCTCCCTCTCTCTGCCCCTCCCCCACTCACACTCTGTCTCTCTCTCTCAAAAATAAATAAACATTAAAAAAAATTAAAAAGAAACACTCTGTTATTTCTATCTGAATGTTACACAATCTGTTCTTCATAGATGGAAGGCAGATAGAAATTATAATGGATCTAGAGACAGGCTATGAAAATTATTGAATGCCCTAGGAGCAAAGAACAGGAACAAAAGAGAAAACATTTAGATAGATGGCTATGAATACCTATTTTAGATTGCAGGCAAATCAAATTTAAGAAGAAATTTACCTTAAACGTTTCTTAGGTAGCAAGTCTAAGGATTCAGTACCAAAAAAAAAAAAAAGGGGGGGGGGGTAAAGATTTTTTTTAAGTTGAACACAATTCAACATGTAATGAAATATATTTGCCTATAGCCAAGTAAGTCATGACAAAAAAGCCAAAATATGGAGACACAATTCTATCTCCCCTCATGAGATTCCATATTCAATAGATGCTTGTTATATAATTTATTCTAATGGAAGTATGTTGAATTGCACTATTACATGAAAAGTGTTTTAAAATTATATTTTCTTCTTTTCACAGATAGAAACACATTTGAAAATGTGTCTCTATAAAAGCTGGAAAGGTTTTTAAAATTTGTCAGAAGAATGAGTAGGAGAAAAGAATTTACTTTTTGTTTGTTTTCCACTTGGTTTGATGTTCTGTTGCCATCTGATTTTAAACAGACAGCTTTATTTAACAATTCTTTCCTTAATGCAGATGAAGCTGGGGTGACCTATCCATTCACCTCTGAGCCACGGAAGTACTATTGCGTATTGTCCTGAGCACTTTTCTTTCTGGCCTGGAGCACCATCTGCTTCTGTGCTGGGCAGGCTAGAAATGCTGGAGGAACAGTGGTGGACGAGTCAGAAACAAGGAGTGGATAAATCCCCCGGCTCTTTGACCCCAGATGGGATTACTCTGAAGCATGCTCTATATGCTACGTCCAAAGTTCCTCAGTAGGATTGAACTCCAATTACTTACAAACGCACTCTACTACTATCTTTCCTTACTCATTGATTCCCACACTCTCCTCCTGGCATTTCCTGAGATTGTCTCCCAAATAAACTTCTTGAACTCAAATCTGTCTCAGGGATAGCTTCTGAGAGAACACAAACCAGAACATGTAATTTCTTTATGTGAAAACTGGAGATGATAATATCAATCTTATGAAGGTATTGTGCACATTAAATTAGATATTTTGAAAGACCTACTGCAAAGAACTTAAGAAACATCTTGTTCCTTCTTTCATCTTAGACAACCTATTTGCAGGTAGTAATTGTTGAATGGCTAAATTAGATTGTATTTAGGTAAAGTTATCCTAAAGATTAAAAAGTTTTTATCTCCACCATTTTCTCTTTTAAAGTTTATTCATTTAAGAAAGAGAGAGAGAGTGTGAGGGGGGGGGGGGAGGCAGAGAGAAAGAGGGACAGAGAGAGAGAATCCCAAGCAGTCTCCACACAGTCAATGCAGAGCACAAAGTGGGGCTTGAACTCACAAACCAGGAGATCATGACCTGAGCCAAAACCAAGAGTCGGGATGCTTAACTGACTGAGCCACCCAGGCATCCCAAATCCTTTCTATTATAATAGAAGGGGGATTCAGTCCAAATGTTGAAAAACAGTAAACAAAACAAAAACAAAAAAACAAAAACAATAACAAAAAAAAGAAGGGATAGATGCTGTCATCAATGAATCTAAAATACAATAAAAGAGAATATATTTTTCATTCATTCATTTTAGAGAGAGAGAAAGACAGCAGAAGCAGAGGAGGAAGGCACAGGGAGAAAGAGAGTCAGAAGCATGGAATTTGACATGGGGCTTGATCCCACATCCCTAGGATAATGACCTGAGCCAAAATCAAGAGTTGGATGCTCAAAAGACTGAGCCACCTAGGCACCCCTATAGGGAAAATATATTTTCTCATTTATTTTAAAAAGAATCTCAGTTGAAAACAGAGCAAATTTCTACTTATGGACTTTGACATATCTGTTTGTTGGAAAGGCACAAATGGCCTCCCTCATATTCAAATCAGTTTATTCTTTAAGCTGAAAAGAACATGATTTCATTTTCTGAATAATGAAATTAAATTTTCCATACTGGACAGCCAACTACTTGAAAGTATTAAGAGGAGGGGTGCCTGGGTGGCGCAGTCGGTTAAGCGTCCGACTTCAGCCAGGTCACGATCTCGCGGTCCGTGAGTTCGAGCCCCGCGTCAGGCTCTGGGCTGATGGCTCAGAGCCTGGAGCCTGTTTCCAATTCTGTGTCTCCCTCTCTCTCTGCCCCTCCCCCATTCATGCTCTGTCTCTCTCTGTCCCAAAAATAAATAAACGTTAAAAAAAAATTAAAAAAAAAAAAAGAAAGTATTAAGAGGAGTGTTTTCAGTTCCTTTTTAGTTCAGGAACCAGAACTATTGTGGTTCTTTACTTCGTACCACACAATACCATTTTATTAGACTTGTCTGTTCATTCTGATCAGAGTACCTATTCATTCTTTTGTTGTCTACCTCACTATGTACAAGTGACAATATGACATACAAAGTGGAAGTGAGTCCTTGAACTCGCAGGGACTTACTTGTCAAGCGTGCTTTTCAATTCTGGATACAACATGCCTATGAACATATGCCAGTCTCCACAGATTGCATGTTAACAAGACAAGGCTTTTTTTGCCAATTACATTTGTATGTAACCTGTTTCTGAAGTCTTGCTTTCATGTCTTAATTTTTAAACCCTTGGGAGCTTCAATGATTTGGATATCAAGTTCTTTAAAGCAATTTGTATACATATTTTATTCCTTCTGGTTATTTACTTTTCTTGTATGTCGCTTAGAAAAGGCCAAGCATGAAATTGGAGCTGCAAAGCAAGAACAAATTTATTGATATGAAACTGCTCTGAAAACTCAATAGGTGTGCAGCAAAGCAAGAAGGGTAAAGGGGCTGAATAATTCATTGAACCTTTAAGCATCAATAAATAACACGTACAGTGAGAAATGTCTGCTTTGCAACATTAGGTATGAAATGTGAGTATAAAATAAAAGATATCTTTGAAGTGCCATATTGTGAGAATATTTGAATAAACAAAGGCTGTTTTCTCATTAATAATTCTGTGGATAACAACACCATGAATAAAAAATTTCAGGATTAGGAAATGCATGTTATTCTGTGTCATGGCTCAGATTTTATCTACATAGGTCAAATGAATTGAAACATGGATAACAACCTAATACAAGCAGAATATTTTATTTATACAGAATGGTGCACAATGATGAAGATGTTATCATTGTAACTATAAATTTATTTTTTTTTAATGTTTATGTATTTTTGAGACAGAGAGAGACAGAGCATGAACGGGGGAGCATCAGAGAGAGGGAGACACAGAATCCGAAGCAGGCTCCAGGCTCTGAGCGGTCAGCACAGAGCCTGACGTGGGGCTCGAACCCATGGACCGTGAGATCACGACCTGAGCTGAAGGTGGACGCTCAACCAACTGAGCCACCCAGGTGTCCCCCCCCTTTTTTTTTAAATTTTTTAATGTTTATTTATTTTTGAGACAGAGAGGTAACTATAAATTTAAAGTCATTTATTTATATACCAGGAAAAAAATACTAACATCTGTAAGATGTATTTAAAACCATGCAAATGACATATCCTTACCTTATACACTCTAACTACTACTACTGTTACTGCCAACGATATTATTATTAGAGTAGATTTGTGGACCTGTCCACTCACAAAAAGATCAGTCCCAATGATGATGGATAAAACAGTTGGCAACTTTATAAAAGCAGACAAAATACTGACACAATTCTCAAAATGGCTCTTAATAAAAATACCAAACTGCATATAAAGAAATGAGATAGGGGCGCCTGGGTGGCGCAGTCGGTTAAGCGTCCGACTTCAGCCAGGTCACGATCTTGCGGTCCGTGAGTTCGAGCCCCGCGTCAGGCTCTGGGCTGATGGCTCAGAGCCTGGAGCCTGTTTCCGATTCTGTGTCTCCCTCTCTCTCTGCCCCTCCCCCGTTCATGCTCTGTCTCTGTCTGTCCCAAAAATGAATAAACTTTGAAAAAAAAAAATTTAAAAAAAAAAAAAAAAAAAAAAAAGAAATGAGATAATTAACCAGAATGTGAGAAAACGATATGGTATAGCGGCAGTGGTGTGAGCTCAAGAGTAAGAGGACCCAGTTACTGGGCTTCCTCAATTTCTTAATTTGTTCTAGTTACTAAGCATCTCTGATTTGGATTTTCTTATTTTTATCTATGCCAATAAGTCTACCTACCTCTCATAGATTTGTTGTAGGGATGAGAATTCATATATCTTAGAACATACATATATCATTTAGATCATTAAACACTATTAGGTATTCAATAAATATTATTTGATTTTATTAGTATTACAATTTTTAATATCTTTAACAATTTAATAGAAAAAATATAAATCAGTATCCATATGGATAGGCATGTGTATTAAAGGAGATAAGATACATAAAAAAGCTAGCACGGTGTTTGGATGTTAATAATCACTCTCTATTACTTTTCTCCATCTTTTCCCTTTTCCTTTGTTTATCTCAGAGTAAAACAATCAGTTGTAATTATGACTTTAAGTAACTATAAATAGTTTTTGTCTTTTGAAAGGGTGTGGTCCATAACTATATCTAACTGAATGATCTGATATTTTTAGAGGAGTGGACAATCTGTATCACTTAGTTGTGTACCACTTCTTCCTTTTTTAAATAAGCATCAAAGAAGGCAAATGACCAATTCAAGGGGGGTGGAAAAATACAGCTCTAGACTTATTTTGAAATTAAATACTATATAGCTGAATTTTGAAAAAGATTCAAAATATGCATTTCAGATGCAGCTGATACTTTAGTTTTTCTAGATATTTGAGTATGCAATATCGATGATTATTATAAAAATTGTATTAGGCATATGACTTGCAGTTACAGTTTCAGAATGGCAACATAAAGATACTATAAGTAGGGTTCCAGAGACTAGCACACTGTAAATGTTTTTAGTTACTACTAATGGGTATGGCCATATTTATTCCTATTTGACATTAATATAAATGAATCACTTGCTATTTTAAGGGCAAATACTCAAAAATGATGTGTCGTAGATAATAAATCGATAACATACAGATATATTAGGTAGTCTACAGGACATGTCAAAGAAGAATGGATGAGAAAGCAATGGAAAGAAAAATTAAATTCCATAAAAGACTACTACTAATTTCATTTTAGTTTTTAAAAGACACAATTGATGTGAGGTGACACCTGAGCGTGGTTTTGATTTGTATTTCCCTGATAAGGAGCGACGCTGAACATCTTTTCATGTGCCTGTTGGCCATCCGGATGTCTTCTTTAGAGAAACCTCACGCCAGTCAGAGTGGCCAAAATGAACAAATCAGGAGACTATAGATGCTGGAGAGGATGTGGAGAAACGGGAACCCTCTTGCACTGTTGGTGGGAATGCAAACTGGTGCAGCCACTCTGGAAAGCAGTGTGGAGGTTCCTCAGAAAATTAAAAATAGACCTACCCTATGACCCAGCAATAGCACTGCTAGGAATTTATCCAAGGGATACAGGAGTACTGATGCATAGGGCCACTTGTACCCCAATGTTCATAGCAGCACTCTCAACAATAGCCAAATTATGGAAAGAGCCTACATGTCCATCAACTGATGAATGGATAAAGAAATTGTGGTTTATATACACAATGGAGTACTACGTGGCAATGAGAAAAAATGAAATATGGCCTTTTGTAGCAACGTGGATGGAACTGGAGAGTGTGATGCTAAGTGAAATAAGCCATACAGAGAAAAACAGATACCATATGGTTTCACTCTTATGTGGATCCTGAGAAACTTAACAGGAACCCATGGGGGAGGGGAAGGAAAAAAAAAGAGGTTAGAGTGGGAGACAGTCAAAGCATAAGAGACTGTTAAAAACTGAGAACAAACTGAGGGTTGATGGGGGGGTGGGAGGGAGGAGAGGGTGGGTGATGGGTATTGAGGAGGGCACCTTTTGGGATGAGCACTGGGTGTTGTATGGAAACCAATTTGACAATAAATTTCATATATAAAATAAGTAAATAAATAAATAAATAAATAAATAAAAGACACAATTGAAAATAAATGTGATTCTTTAAATCTGAACTCTTCTGAACTTGTAGTTCAGAAGTACTTAACTTCAGTACTCAATGCTACTTACGTTTTAAAGATAGAGACATAAAAACTAGTAAAATCAACAAAATGATTTATGGAACTAGAAGGTTTAAGAAAAAAGCTGAAAGATTAATTTGTTTAGTATGAAAAAGAGAAAACAATAAGTAGTCTTTTATGTCAGAAACTCAGCTTTTAAAGGTTGAAGCAAATTGCAGAGGCAATAAGTGATCATAGTTGCATATTTAAGTTCTAGAGAAACAGAACTGTAGTCCTACCATGATGTGTAAAAAAAAAAAAAAAAGTGAGAGGCTTAAATGAGTGTCTTGCTCAAGGCAGGAAATCAAATCGTATCAATGAGAATCAGATAAAGAGAAGCAAGGAAATTTTTTTTTCAGATCTATAAGTTCTATCCATTTACTTTATAAAATGGGAAAATATTGAAAATATGCTTAAAACAGAAACAAAGAATTAGGAGTTAAGAGGAAAGGGAGAAGAATGGCATCACTGAAAAAAGGACCGATTGCTTTTTCAGTATGGGTACATGTTGACCTCATATGTGACTACTTTGGACTTCCAGGCAAGTGAAGGGTGTTAGCACATGTCTATATTTGTACCCTCCTAAGACTCCACTAAAACGTTAAGAGAAAGATAAGGCTACAAAGAAAACAGAACTGGAGAAATAGCACAACAAATAAGAGATCAAAAAAATGTTGGATTTGAAAGCTGATGAACAAGTAAGTGTTTACTGACTGAGCAGATCAGAACTTGGGGGCAAGATGCTAATGAACAAGAACCAACAGTTCTGTGAACCCCTCCAGAGATGCTTAGTGGTTAGAGAACCAAGTACCTCTGCAGACAGCAGAAAAATGGGGCAAAAACCAAAGTATTTGATAGGCATTATTCACAGGAACTTCTTAAAATTTCCTCTCACTTATCAGTGGTTTTCCTTCTACTAAGGAAATTTGGCACATAAAGCCAATAAAGCTATCTTTACTTTAATCTAGATTTCATACTCATCTCTGAACCACAGAGTTAATATTTTAGCTTACAAAATCCAGCATCTTCCTTAAAAGTAAGTTAATTATTAGGTCATGCATTAACAGCTCACTCTGTGAGCTGATACTTCATCCCTTTGAAAATTCTCTATTTTTTTATTTCATCGTTTATGGAATTTTTGTTCATGGTCTAGGAGTATTCCTTTTTCATGTACCTCTATGCCCACGTCTTAAAAATTAGGTGTTTCTTGTTTTCATATCTTGTGATTTCTCTTAGTATGGTGCTGAAACTCCCAACATTTTATCTAATACTAACATAATTTATACTTCTAAATCAACATCTAGAATTCAGAGATTTCTCTTAGGCTCTGGACTAGTGCTTTGCAAAGAGTGGTCCTTGAATCATTCTGTTGATCTGTGAGCACTGAACATAGTTTAGATCAGCTGACTTTTTTTTTTTTTTTGGTAGTAAAATTTACCTGATGAAGGATGCAATCTGGTCATTTACTTTTTGGTACAAACCCCTTTCTTTGAGGACCAAAACTGTGGTCAGCATTGCTTTAGTACCATATAACCATCTACCAGATATCTCTAAATAGTTGTCCAGAGTTACCTACAGCTCAGTTTTGTATTTTTTATTTACTTAAAAAAATGTTAATGTTTTATTATTTTTAGAGAGAGAGAGAGAGTCAGAGAATGAGCAGGGGAGGGGTAGAGAGAGAGAGGGAGACACAGAATCTGAAGCAGGCTCCAGGCTCTGAGCTGTCAGCACAGAGCCTGACATGGGGCTCAAACTCACAAACCATGAGATCATGACCTGAGCCGAAGTCAGACACTTAACCAACTGAGCCACCCAAGCACCGTTTCAGTTCAATTTTTTAAAAAATAAATTAATAAATAAAGGAATTCTTTTCATTTTTCCTACAATGTGTTTTCTTCTTAACGGATAGCAACATTTCAATAATGAATGTAACCTTTCACCTTAATGAATTCCTTTTTTAACGAATGGTAACAACCATAAACCCAAAAATTTAGGGGTAGTGTTTATTCCTCTTTCCATATCATTACCACTATCCCTGAATACTTTTCACAGGTTAGAAGTACATTGTTTAGTACTGGGTGGCTCAGTGTGTTAAGCGTCTGACTCTTGACTTTGGCTAGGGTCATGATCTCCCAGTTCGTGGGATGGAGCCCCACAGTCGGGCACTGTGCTCACATTATGGAGACTGCTTGAGATTCTTTCTCTGCCTCTCTTCCAGCCCCTCCCCTACTTGCTCTTTTGCTCTCTCTAAAAATAAATAAATAAACACTAAAAATTTTTTTTAAAGTAAATTGTTTAGGTTTTAGATTTCACCTATTTTAATGTTTTTGAGAACAGTTTTTTTAATGTTTATTTTGAGAGAAAGAGAGAGAGAAAGAGAGGGAAAGTGTGAATGGGCAAAGGGTAGAGAGAGAGGGAAATGCAGAATCCAAAGTGAGATCCAGGCTCTGAGCTGTCGGCACAGAGCCCCACACAGGGCTTGCACCCACAAACCGTGAGATCATGACCTGAGCCAAAGTGAGTCACTGAACTGAATGAGCCACCCAGGCGCCCCAACTATAATCTATTTTAAATGTAATATTTAAACTACATAAAGTTGAAGTAAACTTAACCTATCATAAAAAACCCTTTTTTTTCCCTTCTGATATTCTTCCTTTCCAGTTTTTCTCCTTTTATATAACATAGTTACCTTTCTAAAATGCAATTATTATGTTACTTAATTGCTGTAAGATTTTCCCACAGCTTTCAAGTACTTAATAAACAAAAATCATGACAATAAGGCTAGCAAGTTTATATTGATTGCTTAGCATGGGTTCACTTTAAGCATTTATAGATATACATTTAATCTCAAAAGGATCCTTACAATCACAATTTTGCAGATGAGGAAGCTGAATGTAAAAAGTAAACAAATTACACAACATTACACAGGTAGTAAGTAAAAAACAAACGCAGGCAGTCTGAGTTTGGAACCTTCAGCATGTAGGAAAAAATTGTATTTCTCTACAGCATA
Source organism: Prionailurus viverrinus (assembly GCF_022837055.1). Taxonomy (NCBI): domain Eukaryota; kingdom Metazoa; phylum Chordata; class Mammalia; order Carnivora; family Felidae; genus Prionailurus; species Prionailurus viverrinus. The sequence goes on from NC_062564.1 coordinate 130,216,251, forward strand.
TATGAGACACCTGATTTTCTAGTCCCTATTGGCATGCTTATCCTGCTCTCTCACATCTCCTTCCCCAAACACTATGCACCAGCCACACCCAACTACTGAGTTCATACGCACTATCATGTCACTCTAGTGTTCCATATCATCATATGTGCTTTTACTTTGCCGCTGGTACCCTCCTTCCTACCTAGAAAATTTCTATTTATTAAACTCAAGTTTACTTCCTCAATGAAGCCTTCCATCCAATGCCCAAGAAAAGTTGTACTACCTCGTTCAAATAATATTTTCTTAGCACCTAGGAATTCAAGAAATAATCTAGGCATAGTACCTGTCTTCAAGTAACTTACAGTTTGACAGAAAACAGTGACAGGTACATAAGTAATCTGTCAGATTGTAATGTGCAGAACTGCAATGAAAAGTAGAGAAACTAAGAAAACAGAGAATGGGTAGTTTGCCCAGACAGACGTCATAATGAGATCATTTCAGAGAGATGGGCATCTAAGCTAGGCATAAAATAGTTGGGAAAAAAAAAGGTGAAAGCGTCCAAGATAAAGGACCTTTTAGGCATATCTGTCTTCTTAGGTGTTCCATCTATTATGTAAATTGTCCCCACCCATAATTATTTCTTTATGCATATAATCACATACCCACGTCCCACAACTAAGCTACCACAGATCACATTCCCTCTCTTTTCATCATATAAGTGGCTCAGAATTGATGCACAGTAGCACAAAGTCTAGATTTGTTAAATGTAAAAATAGTTTAATAGTGACCTAGGAATAAATCACTTACAATAGAATGTGTAGAAAAGGGCAATTTCAAGAAATATTTGGCAATTTGAAATCATAGGGCTGGTAAGGAGATTTTAACATAGAGCACAAACAAGGCAGAGGCAGATATCAAGAATGCTCCTCTCTAGCTTGGTGCCTGATGAGGAAGAAATGCAATTATGAAGGGGAACCATATTTGGGGTTTAGAATATGAAGTTCTTATGATGCTTTCAGATTTCATTCCTGAATGTCAGTGTTCCTTTACAATTCTGCTGTATGTTTGGAAAGAGGATTTCTGTCTCATCAGGCTTTAACTTCTTTCCATAGCCACTCACCTACCACAGCCCTTGATTCATAATTGAGTCAAAAAGTATTTGCTTTATAAACTCATAAATCTGGGGTGCCTGGGTGGCTCAGTCAGTTAAGCGACTTCGGCTCAGGTCATGATCTCGCGGTTTGTGAGTGTAAGCCCCGCATCGGGCTCTGTGCTGATAGCTCAGAGCCTGGAGCCTGTTTCAGATTCTGTGTCTCCCTCTCTCTCTCTGACCCTCCCCCATTCATGCTGTCTCTGTCTCAAAAATAAATAAACGTTAAAAAAAAATTTAAACTCATAAATCTAATGGCTAGGTGTCAAAGGGAAACCTCTTTAATATTTTTATGTTCTTAGAAGCATTTAGAAAAGCTTATTTTCTCAAATAAAATATCAGGAGAAATAAATGATAGTTTAAAATTTTTATGGGAGTTTGGGTCCTCAGGGCATATTACATTTGGTTGAGGAAGTTAATTTAGAACAATACAACACAACTATCTGAATCATTACTGCTTAGAGATGAATGGCACATTGGTAAGCCAAATACTTTCCTAGTTTGATCAGTTTACTGAGATTGTACATAGATTCTAGTACAAGATGCCAAAAAGCCTGAGTTCAGCTAAACACAGATTTGCATTTAAAACATTAACTATCACAGCAGATCCCAGAAATACATAATAGCTTACCAGGTTTCAGAGACTAAAGCTTACCATTTGGGACATTACTGTCAGATGTATGATTTCCCACCAAGGTAATTTGATAATTTAACCAATGGATAAAATACATATATTATCTTTTGCCGGAACAACATTTTCTTCATTTCATAAATATATTTAAGAACCACATTTGCTCACATAATGTTACCTTCATTTAATAGCCACAAAATTATTTGGGAGCAGGGAAAACAGGTCAAATACCTGAATAAAGTTCATACTCATAACCCAGTTACTTGCCTTAGGCAACATGTTAAAAAGCAGCAGGTTCTATAAATACCTCACATTTATTTCAAGTGACAGGTCTCTGTCTCAATGGCTCACTTATTCTAGAAACTAATACATGGATATGGGGAGCATAAAGAAGCAGGGGCAGGAATAATAGTAGGATAAGAAGCCAAGCCAATATTTATTCTGTTTTTTATCCTGTGCAAAAATGGCTGGCTTTATTCCACAGCTGTTCATGACATTGAGAAAGCTTAGGATCTGTAATGTTAGAGTAAGTTGAGTTCAGTTTTACAAAAGTGAAAACTTGAGACAGAGTCTTGAATCCCATGAAACAAAATTATTTACTTTGGAGAAGATTAACCAGTCAAGCAGGGAATTTCTCTCTCCCCCTCAATTACCCATAACTTATTTGGCATCCCTTAAAGCCTCCAGCATCTTTTTATGAATATAAAATGAATAAAACTCCTGTAACACAAGAAACACTCTATTTTCACTTTTTCCTCTAGGAGCCTGGATAAACTTACTAATCTCAGACATCTAGGACAAATTAGGTGGTCCACCTTGTTGTATATATTTCATCCTGTGGACTCCCCAAATCTTTCAGTTGTCCCTGCTTGGGGCAGGACTCCTCAGACCCACAAATCCCAGCCTACAAATCCATGTTCTTACCATGGTAAGGTAGTCCTGGGACAGCAGCTCTGCAGGTTTCACTGGGTGCCTTTTGAAAAACACTTGAAATCTGGTTTTACCAGCAAAAATAAAACCCTCCTTGTTTGTCTTTCATAATGGCTGTACTCTTTTAACACATTCTGTCCCCATTTGGGGATGAATTTAGGTGTAATACAAAGTAGCCCACCAGCATCCTGTTTTACCCTGTGTTAATATAGGTTCTGGGAAACACCTGTTGGTGTAACTGACCAACCCATTTAGCAGCTCAGTCTGAGAGTGCCTGCGAGTATTGGCCTTCCTGATGTTCTGCTGATTAGACAAGCGCACAAAGACAACCGGGTTGAATAATCTGTCCGAAATGCATGGGCCATGTGATTTTGAACATTTTCTCTTACAAGGGAGAATACAGACTTTATCACAGATCAAAAACATCAGGGAACACATAGCACTCTTCACTTACTCCTTTATAACCTCTATTTTTAATCACTCTATTAAATTTAAAAACATTTTGTTTTCCTCTTACTAGATACAACATGCTTAATTTGTCACAGCGGATGTTAAGAAAGTATTGTTCCCTTGTTACAGTTTAATCTGCAAGAGTAAAAGCAGTGGAGTAAAGTATTTCTCATTTTTTTTATATTGTAGATTTAAAGTAACATAGCAATAAGTCTAGATGCTTTTTATCGATATGTTAGAAATTATTGATTGAATACTTTAGCTACTCTTTTAAACTCCATTAGTTTTAGCTGGTGTTTCTTATTTTGCTTTTTTCATGCAAAATACATTTAAAACAAACATTAAATTCTATTAAATTTTCAAATTTCTTTGAAATAAAAAGACATATTTTTTCTTTAAATGCGATCTCATTAATGATTCTAATGTTTGGTACTATGAAGTACCACTCTATTATCAACTGCCCCTAGTTCCAAAATTAGCGTTAGACATTCAATTCTTAACTGCTGAACTAATTTATAGCTAAATGTCTAGGACTTTAGCTCAATAAAAAAACACAGAGGTATGTTAAGTATTTCTAAAGAAATTGCCAAGTTAATCTATTTATCTTTAACACCTATTTGAAACAGGTTGTTGTTATTAGCCATAGTTACGTACTTAGTCTAATGATGGTATTGAGGTATTTAAAAATTCCAGCCTCATTTACTTTACATTCTAGCTGGCAATATTTATAATATTTAATTTACCAAACATTCGGTGTCAATGATTTGTCTTTTTCATCTGAAAACTCTATTATCATTGTAAGCCTCACTTCTCAACATCTAACTGTGATATTAAAGGTTCCTGAATTACTAGAAACAAGTAGTTTCTAGTAGACCAGATGGTTTCTTAGGTTAGGATCACCTTATACCGAGGGACTGTACAAACTTAGAATGGAGGTACACTTTTTCTGAGGTCATCACCATAAAATACCAGCTACTACCAAAAGAACCCCATTCAATGTGCCTTCAAAATATTTCAGATCCAAGCATCTTTCAAGTGTATTGAAAGAAAAAGTAAAGAAAAAGAAAAGAAAACAATGACATGCAATGTCAAGTTTTTACTCAGTCTGCAAACCCTCATTTAGTTGACTCTCTCTCAGCACCAGCTGTAACCCAATTAAATTCAGCAGTGCACAGGTGTTCACAGGAATGACTAACACAAAAGCATACTTCCCTTTAGGGCTCTTAAAAAATTAGAGTTCTTTAATTTCCATAAACCTTCAAAACCAAAACCAAACAATAAAATATTGGGGAAAAAAAGAAATTAGATACAGCAGGGGAAAAACACAATCAGCATGAGCTATAACCCAATTAAACTGAATAGCACTCAGGTGTTTGCAAGAGCACACTCACTTAAAATTTTACCAACACAAATCAACTTTTCTAAAACCTCTTATATTTGACAGTGAATATCCATTTGTCTTCCAGTTATGTTGAGATGCAAGTTTTCTGGATCGGGGTTCTTAAAAGTGGACTTCATTGTAAAATATGTAGAAAAAATAAATATAAATTTTAATCTAAATATTCCATTATGGGCACGTAACATTTAAAAATACCTGTTAAGCGTCTCTTAGTTTTGGCTCAGGTCATGATCTCATGGTTCCTGAGACTGCTCTGTGTCGGGCTCTGTGCTGATAGCAATGGAGACTGCTTGGGATTCTCTCTCTCTCTCTCTCTCTCTCTCTCTCTCTCTCTCTCTCTTCCTGTCCCCACCCTAACGCCTCTCGTGTGCTCACTTTCTCTGTCTCTCTCAATAAATAAACAAACAAACATTTAAAAATAAAATAAAATACCTGTTTTATTAGTGCCTGGGTCGCTCAGTTGGTTAAGTGTCCCATCTCTTGATTTTCGCTCGGGTGATGATCTGCCAGTCATGAAACTCAGCCCCATGTTGGGCTCTGTGCTGGGCTTGGAGCCACGTAAGATTCCCTCCCTTTCCCTCTGCCCCTCCCCTGCTTGCTCTTTCTCTCCCCACAGCCAAAGTAAGAATACCTGTTTTAGTTCAGGAAGAAATATTCAATATAGGCGTTAATTTTTATTGACATTCTTTAAATTTCATGCATCATGTGGAAAACAGTCTTCTTATTTATGAAAAGAATCCAACTATTTTGGGATTCTTCCCTAACTTTAATTATTTTAAACTCAAGAGTTAAGATGTTAAACCTCTTCAAATAGGTTCCTATCATGTGTTAGTTATCATATATTTAGAGTATAAATAATACCAATACCCAGGCTTAGTAGTTAATTTCTCTTAATCTGGAAATATAAGACTGTCAGCCCTATCCATGGTTCAACTTTGCTGGGCAGAAATAAATTTGCCTTCATTTTAATAGAAAATTACAAGTTGTTTATCGGTTTGTAAAGTGTGAGCTCAGATTAGCAACATCAGTGACACGTGAAAAACTTTTAGACTTGCACGACTCACACCCCATCTCACACCTGCTGGATCAACTTCTCTGGAGTTGGAGCGTAGGAATCTCCTTTGCTTTAAATGAACCCTCCAGGTGATTCTGATGCACTCTTAAATTGAGAACCACTGGTCTATTCCATTTCTGGCTCTTAACCACAAAAATGTGGCAAAATCCTATTTATACCATGGTGACCTATGGAATAAATCAGAAAATATAAGTTTATAACCACTTTCCAACTCCCATTCAAATGAATAAATATAAATACAGCATTTCTAAATTTCCAGATTTTTAACTACTAGCAAAAATTGTACTTGAATAACTAATAATTATATGAGATAGTTAGCATTTGAGCTAATATGACTCTAAGTGAAAAACTTGGAGACATTTAATGCAATTATGATCTGAAATATCACTGTTACAGAAATATGAATTGGTTATATCATTCTCAAAAGTTTCATCTTGAACTGGATTGTACATTTATAGAAATTAATGTATGATTTAGCGTAATTCAAAACTACTCCTCTTGTCCAAGTTCATATAGAAAAGAAATAAATATCACAAACACACGAAAAGAAAATAAATTTAATTTGTGTAGTGTGTATGTGTTTAATATTGCTAATTAGTTTGGGTACTTTAGCCAACTATATCTTCTCCTTATATACCAATTTTTATTTTTTAAAACATATTTTTTAATGTTTATTTTTGAGGGAGAGAGACAGAGACAGAGACAGACCGTGAGTGGGGGAGGGGTAGAGAGAGATGGAGACACAGAATCCAAAGCAGGCTCCAGGCTCTGAGCTGTCTGCACACAGCCTGATGCAGGGCTCAAACTCGCGAATCGCGAGGTCATGACCTGAGCCAAAGTCAGATGCTTAACCACTGAGCCACCTGAGACACCCCTTTATATTACTAATTTTTAAATTGATCAACCTTGTTAATATTGACAAATCCTTACATAATTTTTGCATTCTTCTACAAAGCGCTACCATAACATAATTAGTAAAGAAACGATTCTGATGTAGCAGTTGGTACTGAAATAACAAACACATATTTCTGAGACTAAGTAAAGAACTAAGAGTGAGAAAAAGACTATCCAAAGATCTAAACAGAATCATACACACTAGAAAAGAGATACATGTGTAAAGGAAAAACTATTATCCTTTCTCAGAAAGTCAATTATATCCCATTTCAGACTTTACCTTCTCATTCATACATGAGACAAATATTGAGTTTCTTCTGCATGCCGTTTTGTCAAATCATACAAGAAATTTAGGTGGGAAATATATCAATAAAAAATCTAAACTCATGAATTTTAAAATGTATAAACACATTTAAAATAATTTTTATTTATAATGTCATACAGGCAAGGAGTGTGAAATTAAACATGTATCACTCTTACTTATCACCTAGCACAATGTAGTTAATGATCTATACCCTCAGGGAGTATTTTTAGAATTTTTTTATGATAAACCAATATCCGATAAAATGTACTTATTCAAGAAATCAGCCACTGGAAGTAAGTTAAAAAGCACTAATCATTCCTTCCTTACTGATTACTCCTTTTTATTTGCAGCTTTCTGTAGTAATTTTTCTCCTCCTAGAAAGTGCAAATATCCCATCCAAATATAAATGATTAACAAAATATTTTAAGAAACTCTCCAAAACTTTTGAGGATTGATCAGATGCTGGCAGCATAAAGTCAGTAATAAATCGTCATTGGATAACAAGATGGATGGTGTAGGTGTTATATACCCTTGTTATATACAATTTATATTGATAAAAATCATTTTAAGCAGAAATCATAACCCTAATTTATATTTTATTTTCCAAATTTTTAAAAAGATAATATTATCTGTATTTGTTTGAAATTAAATTGCTTTGAATCTTACATGTTTAATGGGAAAATATATTTCATATAAATAATCAGCTTTTAGTAACATAATTTTAAGTTAACATTTATGTCATCTAAAAAGGATATGCTGACATGTTGTTCAATGGTAGGAAAATATATAGATAACTTAGCATCTTTGTCTAGATCCACCTTTAAATCACTACATTATCTTATAAATTACTTTCTTGTTTTTTTTCCTCTGTATCAGATCAGAGACCCATAAGTATAAAATTAACATGAATTAATATTACAATATGTAAATATTAATATATATTAGTATGTTAATGTTAGTAATTTACTTTCTAAGGCATAAGTTACTTGTCCCAAATATCAACATTTTTATGCATTTTTAAAAATAAGATAATCCTTAAAATGTTAAGAAAGGAGACAGCTTAGCTGTAATTATTTGAGAAAAAGATTATGCAAGGAATATATATTTTTTTAATTTTTAATGCTTATTTTTGAGGGAGAGAGAGAGAGACAGAGTGTGAGCTGGGAAGGGGCAGAGAGAGAGGGAAACAGAATCTGAAGCAGGCTCCAGGCTCTGAGCTGTCAGCACAGAGCCCGATGCAGGGCTCAAACTCACGAATCAGGAGATGATGACCTGAGCTGAAGTCGGATGCTTAACCAATTGAGCCACCCAGGTGGCCCAAGGTATAATTTTTTAAATAAAGAATCTCTAACAGTTAGAGCCTCTCTTAGAGTTAGCTGATAAAAGAGATTTACAGAGATCACATATTTTCCCATGTCCATTCTGATATCTACAAATAAACGTTACTATGAATTTATGTACTGTACACTAAAAAACAAAAAAGAGTAAAACACTGATATTTGATTTGAAATGGCTTACAAAAATCAGGATGATCGATTAGGGTAGAACTTAAAGGAGATGGAGAAGGATCAGAAAATTGTCATAAGATCCAGGTGTGCTACATAAGAACACAAGAACTATGTTTTAAAAATATACACAGCATGAGATTACTAAACACTGGCTTCATCACTACGTCCCTTGTAACTAGTAGAAAACTACATCTACTAGTTAGATACTTTAAAAAGTGAAGTGAATGCAAATGTAAGAAATTATTTCACACTGTGGATATTTTATTCTGTGTTCGATAAACTTGTTATTTTAAAGTGTTTTTCTCTTATCTAGATCAAAAGACATAGTTCCTGATTGATTAATTACCAAAGATTTAAGGACATACCAGAATTTATCTAACACCTATTTAATGAGTTTATTTATTTTAGAGGTGGGGGGCATAAAGAGAGGGAGACACTGGATTCGAAGCCAGCTCTGCGCTAACAGCAGAGATCCCGATGTGTGACTTGAATTTACAAACTGGGACACCATGACCTGAGCCAAAGACAGGCCCTAACCAACTAAGACACTCAGGAACCCCCCAACACCTATTTAAAAATAAGTGCCCAGCTTTAAAGTAACACGTTTAGACTTATGTCATTTCTTCCTAACTGATACAGATAATGTGCTGCAATGTGGTAATGTGCTAATTCATTGTGGTAATGTTTTTGCTCCTAATATCATATGCAGCACAACCAGAATTAAAAGAATGATGTATCATGCAAACTTCAGTATGTATATTGGTAATGTTTGCCATTGCTTAAAAGAACTCTGCTGTTACTCTCATTTAATCATGTTCCTCATTTCAATTCCCCTGAACATCTGATCACTATTGTATACATGTTTGGTAAAGTGAGTTCTAGATACATAAATTCAGTCATCATCACTATGAGATGAAAATTTTTAGTAATGTGTTTAAACAGCTTTTCTGAGAGCACAGAAATTTATGGAGGGACTACTACATTGTTTCAACGCAATATTTATACACTCTTGCAAAGTGGTTTTTGCATTATTTATGGAGGCATTTTGTTTTCACATACCCACACTTATTCACTTTTTTAAGTTGTGGGTATAGGCAAACAAACACACAGAAAAGGATTTTCTTAATAGATAATTTATCAAGAGATATTCCTTTTTAGGCATCGCAGAAGAGGCATCTTTTCTTAAAACTGTACACGTTGAAACAAACGATTTACCAAAGCAATTTTGGAGAGGTAAAATTTATTCATTTTACCATTTATTTGAATTTAATACATCATTAATCAGGAATTTAATAACATATAATAAAATTGCTAAAAATGATTACCATTTGACTTCTGTTTGGAAAATTACATTCAATAACCTTTTCTTTAAACTATAATTTAGCATATATATATATATATATATATATGTAGCTCTAGCATCCAATCTGTATTTATTGAACACTAATACATCATAAGCTCTAATTCTAGTCTATTGATGAGCAAGAATTCAGATATATTTACTACATTCAATTTACAAGTGTTTGGAGAAGTACACTGAAAGGAGAGTCATAAAAAATATAATTGTGCCGTGTGAATGCAAGAGATATATAGCACGAGAGAGGAAGAAATGGCCGCCAAGAACTAAAATAATCCTTGAAATAAAGATAGAAGGTTAAAAACCAGGTGAAAAAGGGAGAGGACTCCAGGTATATCAAATAGTGTGAATAAAGGCATGAGCAATCAGCAGACATGTGCAGTGAGTAATAAGCCAGCTAGTTTGAGGTGAAAAATTGGTCTTTATAGATAATGGATGATGAGAAATCTTTTGAACAGAGAATGTAGCATGTGGTATTTTTGGAAAACTAATGTGAGTGTGGAAAGAGTTTGTAGTGGGTGAGGAACAAGAGTTGGGGGAAGAAACAGGAGGCTATTATAGTACTTCAGGAATAATGAGGGCTTGGAATAAGGTAAAAGCTATGGGAAGAAATGAATGGATGAAGAGGTCTTCTGAAAGAAGGATACAAGGACTTTTGAACCTCACTCAATTTGAGAGAAAAGGAACATTCCAGGATGACAGAGACTAAAGAAGTAAACAAAATAACATAGCTGAGGAGATGACACCAAGGCTAAATAGGTCCATATCAAACTGAGATTCTTTTAATGTATTTGCTATCTTTAAAAATAACTAGTAACAATGCATCTCAGACTCCTCTCTTTTCCACTTCATGTAAGTATAAATATCATCTGTTTATTCAGATCATCTAATAACTAATATTTACTTGGATTCTATTATGTTCCAGGCAAACACTAGGCTCTGAGAATACAAAGATTATAAAACATAACATTTGTTTTTATGGAGCTCATAGTTTACTGGTAGAAATAGAGATATTAGCAAATTCTTACAATAAGTGCTCTAAAAGGAACATATGGAAAGTGCTATGAGAATCTATTCACTGAAATTGCCTAGTTATATAGGTATACATACATATGCATATACATATATATTTGTCTACACATAATTACAAACACATACATTATGTCAGAAATCATAAGTTCATGCTGATAAACTTAATTCCAATCTATTTTATGCAGTTTTCCTTGCCTTTCCCCATTCTCTATTTCTATCTCCCTTTTTAAAATACACATAAAATAATTTCAGAATTTCATAATTATTTCACCAACAGCACTAAAATAAGAAGATCCCCGTAAAAAAACTTTTTATCCACCTATCTCTTATTCTGTGGGAACAAGAGGGCATACAGTCATATCCAGTCACATGTTACTTTGATTAAACATTTCTTCTCTTTTTTTTTTAATATTTCCTTCAATTAGCCTATGCTATTCATATTTATTGTTTATATTCGCTTTCAGTTTTAGGTTTTTGCCTCGCATCTTTATTTTTTTAAGTTTATTTATTTATTTTGAGAGAGAGAGAAAGCATGTGTGCACAAGTGGAAGAGGGGGTAGAAAGAGGGAAAGGGAGAGAATCCCACACAGGCTAGCCACTTTCAGTGCAGAGTTCCATGCAGCACTTGAACTCACAAACCATGAGAACATGACCTGAGCAGAAACCAAGAGTTGGATGCTTAACTGACTGAGCCACCCAGGCACCCCTTTTGCCCCATCATTAAATTTATTTTTGAATATATAGAACATTAACCTCCATCTAATGTCAAAATTATACAGAAAAGTATTCTCAGAGAAGTATCGTGCTCTCTCCTATTCCTCATACTCCATATTCTATCCACTTTGTACTGGCTATCTCAGGTGAGCAGATAGATATATACATATATATTTTACCTTCCTTTCATTTTTCTTTTAGATTTAAAGGTTAGTATATATTCTCTTTTGCACTTTTTTTCGCTTAACATTGTCTCTTGGCAAATCACACCATATCAATTCAAAGATATCTTTTTCATTCTTGTTTACAGATGCATGAAGCTTCATTGTATGTATTTACCAGAGTTTATTCAACTAACCTACCTTTGAGTATCTTAGTAATTTCCCCTATTTTACAACTACAGATAACGTTTCAGTGAATAACCTTGTCTGCATGCATTTTTGTATTGTCAGGATAAATTACTAGAATTGGAATTGCTGGGAAGAAGGGTAAATGTCCATGTAGTTTAATTAGTTATGGCTAGATTCCCTTCCATAGGTTTTATTACTTTCTATTACATCTACAATGTATGAAAATATCTGTTTCCCCACAATTTTGCCAAGAGAATATGTCTTTAAATTTTTGAAATTTTGCCAATATCATGGGTATCTGAATGTAGTATTACTTTTCATTTCTCTTAGTATGAGCAAAATTGAATCTCTTTTCATATACTTCAGAGACATTTTGAAATCACTTTGGGGGAATTTGTCTATTCATAGCTTTTCTAAATATTTTCTCCCAATTTTTTTGTCTTTTGACATTACTTAGAGAGCATGTTGTCAGTCAAAAATTTTTATTTCTATCTGGTGAAATGTAGCCATCTTTAATTTTATTGCATTTATATATTATGTCAATTTAGAAGCATTCCCCTGCTCCCAGGATATTGGAATACCCCATTGCTTTCTTCTAGAACTTAGAGTATCATTGTTTACATTTAGTTCTTTCATCCATTTTGAGTTTACGCTTGCTCATAGTGTGAGAAATGTACCTAATTTGATCTTAATCCAAATGATAACCTATCTTAACAGAATTTATTCAATTTTTTATTATTCAAATCATTTCAGAAATGAATTTGAAAATTCTAACTTGATATCCTATTGCATTTTAATCTCATGCAATAAATCATGGAAATATTCATTTATTGGTGTGTTTCTCTAACTATTTGAATTGTTTCTTCAGTTACTCAAACAGTTTTCCAAAATGTAAGTTTAGTTATCTGCAATACATTTCCACTAACCATGGCTTCACTCAACCGAACTACAAATATTTTATAGACCTAAGTTTTATGTTTTCTGTCCTCCAGTAAAGATCCAACGTAATATCATTTGTTTACAGTGACTCATTGGGATCCTCTCCCATAAAAGAAGACTAAATTAACCAGCAATATTTAGGGCAAACATCCATTATGTAACAGTTGGAAACTTGAACAACAACAAAAAAATTTACTTTAGCGACAGGAACTAAAACAGGAATAGATTACCCACTGCGAGCTAAAGCTGGTTCTTTAACAAGAACTGCATGTTTCCTCACCCACCCTCCATAATCTTCCTACAGCAGTCTTGGGATTTTAAAATTGAATCTAATGCTGAGATCCATTACAGACATTTGTATTCTTTGTGATTTATAAAAGTGAAAATCACTCTGCATGGTACCTAATAGTTGTCCTTCAAGAAGGCAACGATTTCCTATATGGTAACAAAAAGAAATATTCAGGTTATATTTACTCCTTTATTTTCTCTTTATGTATTTAATCTTGTCTCCTATCTTCAAATAGAAAGATATAAGGTATAATGGGGATTAGTAAACTTTTTTTCTGTACAAAACAAGATAGTAAATATTTTAGGCTTTGGAAGCCATATGGTCTTTGTTGTAATTCCTCAAGTCTGCAGCAGTAGCACAAATGCGGCTGTAATTCATTCTAAAGAATAAGATTGAACTATTTGTCCTGAGCTCTTTTAAAGTTTCACTATTGGGGCACCTGGGTGGCTCAGTAGATTGAGCGTCCAACTCTTGATTTTTGGCTCAAGTCATGATCTCATGGTTTGTGAGACTGAGCCCAGCAAAGAGCTAACAACATGGAGCCTGCTTGGGATTCTCTCTCTGCCCCTCTGTCCCCTCCCTGCTTGTGCTCTCTCTCCCTCTCTCTCTCTCTCTGTCTTTCTGTCTCAATAAATAAATAAACTTAAAGTTTCACTATTATTTAAATCATAGACTAGATTCAATGACATTTAATTTATTGAAATAGAATCATAAATTCAAAAAAATCTGCTCTGAAATTGAAGAATTTGAAGTATAATCTGTCTGGGTAGGTATAAACTCATATCCGGTATCACATTGTTTTAAATTAGTAGTTTTAACCTTAAGATTTCTCTGAAAAAAAACCTTGAGATAACATTAAAATAAATGGTTAGAGAAGCTTGAAATAACTAGTGGGACACGTCATATTAAAAATGTTCGAAAAGCTCAACATACATTGACTATCTAATTGGCCTTTGCACTCATATACAATAACTGAATATCCTATATCACTTTCAAATGTACTATATGTTTGGGCACTGGGATGTTGTTTATAATATTTTCTTCCCTATTTGCCACAAAAAAGCAGTATTTTTTTCCAACATGAATTTATATAAAGTTCCAAACATCAAAATATAAAGGTCATAGAGCAAGGTCAAAAAGTACAAAAAGCTTTAATGTCTGTGTCTGTGGGCCAGCAAGGCAAACTGATAACTTTCCTCAGTTCTCTTTCCCAAGTATTTATTATACGTAAGAGGCCAAATCCACACATAGGCTGCTTCATTAATATGCTAGAGTTTCATGAAGTAAAGAATTTCTGGAAAGAGATTAAGCATTCCATGACTTCATACTGGCAAATGGCCTTACTGCTATACGTCAGTCATGATTACAGTGTTTTTTTCCATTCAGAGTGTATAGGTTCAAATTTAGGTATTGTTATTCATGAGAATCAATTACTCTCCATTCAGAGGACTTAATAAATTATTTCATTTATCTTTTCATCTTTATTAGACCTATTATAGGAAGCGAATTAAGTGAATTTAAATATAGTTTTTGAATGTTGTTAGCTATATTAAAGGTAATTTCTATAATTTTATGTGTGACCACTTGATTCTGTTTACACATAGGCATTTATATTGAGAATTAAAATTTTAACAAATTTAAAGCAAGTTTGTTTTTTTAAAGAGTAGTGGGATTGGAAAAGAGGAAAAGAGATATGGCATCAGAAGAAAAACAATATATTTGCAGTGTATAATTAGAAACTAAGGTAAAGGAGCTAAATCAAAATATATCTGGATCTTGGACCTTTATTTTTTGCCTATAACGAGAGAAGGGTATTTATATGACATGAGTAATTGGAAGAGAGAGTCATATCAGGGTGTTATTGCATATGCTGTACATTTTACAAGATTAGAATAATAAACCTCTGGTACACAGTGGTTTTCATCTTTCCAAATTTCAGTAGGGTGATAATAAAAACTGTTCACACTTGTTTTGTAGAAGTACCAAGTTCTTGACATATATAGAAACATAGTTTGACTTTTATCAATGACTTAATTGATCAAGAGACATACAAATATATACACATAGAAGTATGTCAAAGATAATTTTAAATACATTTATATAGTCTTATAAACGTTTTAATTTATTGTAGAAAAAATAGTGAATACAAAAAATAAGTCTGTACTTCCTTGGGGAAGAAGTATATTTATCCCTTATATTGTGGAATTCCAAATGTCTCCAAAGCTTACCCTGACCTTCTTATGTACCTCTGTCCATTTTTAAAAAATTCTTGGGATCAGAAAGACCTTAGCCCTTATGGTAGAAAGTTTTAAGATGCTTTCAGGTGGAAGAGGGTTTTTTCTTTAATCTACAGAAGAATTTGTATAATCTCAAATTGAAGTATGTTTTGATTTATGAGACTGTAAATTACTTAGAACTAGAGATTCTACAGAATAAAAATTATTAACTCTGTTACATAAGTATAAGAAATTATACATTTGGGTTTTGTATGACTTAGCCTTGGTTCCTATATTTCTCAATTACATGTTCTGATCTGCTTTAGAACATGAATCAAATAAAACATGTTTTATTTCATGCTAATTACTCGAATGTTGGCAATTTGTGTATTACATGTCTATCAAATATTATTTAATGAAATGTTCAATAACTAACTTCTTGACCATTCTTTATAAGTGGAGACTTAATGTGTGGTAGAACTAACTTGGATAGTTAACATTTTTATCCCAAATTAATTAGCCTTTTTAACAGACACTTACAGAGTATTTTGTTTTTTTTTTATGAAATTTATTTTCAAATTGGTTTCCATACAACACCCAGTGCTCATCCCAACAGGTGCCCTCCACAATACCCATCACCCACCCACCCCTCCCTCCCACCCCCCATCGACCCTCAGTTTGTTCTCAGTTTTTAAGAGTCTCTTATGTTTTGGCTCCCTCCCTCTCTAACCTTTTTTTTTTCCTTCCCCTCCCCCATGGGTTTCTGTTAAGTTTCTCAGGATCCACATAAGAGTGAAAACATATAGTATCTGACTTCTCTGTATGACTAATTTCACTTAGCATAACACTCTCCAGTTCCATCCACGTTGCTACAAAAGGCCATATTTCATTCTTTCTCATTGCCACATAGTATTACATTGTGTATAGAAGCCACAATTTCTTTATCCATTCATCGATTGATGGACATTTAGGCTCTTTCCATAATTTGGCTATTGTTGAAAGTGCTGCTATAAACATTGGGGTACAAGTGCCCCTGTGCATCAGCAATCCTGTATCCCTTGGGTAAATTCCAAGCAGTGTTATTGCTGGGTAATAGGGTAGATCTGTTTTTAATTTTTGAGGAACCTCCACACTGTTTTCCAGAGCGGCTGCACCAGTTTGCATTCCCACCAATAGTGCAAGAGGGTTCCCGTTTCTCCACATCCTCGCCAGCATCTATAGTCTCCTGATTTGTTCATTTTAGCCACTCTGACTGGCGTGAGATGGTATCTGAGTGTGGTTTTGATTTGTATTTCCCTGATGAGGAGCGACATTGAGCAACTTCTCATGTGCCTGTTGGCCGTCTGGATGTCTTCTTTAGAGAAGGTCTATTCATGTTTTCTGCCCATTTCTTCACTGGATTATTTGTTTTTCGGGTGTGGAGTTTGGTGAGCTCTTTATAGATTTTGGATACTAGCCCTTTGTCCGATATGTCATTTGCAAATATCTTTTCTCATTTCGTCGGTTGCCTTTTAGTTTTGTTGATTGTTTCCTTTGCAGTGTAGAAACTTTTTATCTTCATGAGTTCATTTTTGCTTTTAATTCCCTTGCCTTTGGGGATGTGTCAAGTAAGAAATTGCTACGACTGAGGTCATAGAGATTTATTCCTGCTTTCTCCTCTAGGGTTTTGATGGTTTCCTGTCTCACATTCAGGTCTTTTATCCATTTTGAGTTTATTTTTGTGAATGGTGTAAGAAGGTGGTCTAGTTTCATCCTTCTGCATGTTGCTGTCCAGTTCTCCCAGCACCATTTGTTAAAGAGATTGTCTTTCTTCCATTAGATATTATTTCCTGCTTGGTCAAAGATTAGTTGGCCATACTTTTGTGGGTCCAATTCTGGAGTCTCTATTCTATTCCATTGGTCTATGTGTCTGTTTTTGTGCCAATACCATGCTGTCTTGATGATTACATCTTTGTGGTAGAAGCTAAAGTCTGGGATTGTGATGACTCCCACTTTAGTCTTCTCCTTCAAAATTATTTTGGCTATTTGGGCCTTTTGTAGTTCCATACAAATTTTAGGATTGCTTGTTCTAGCTTCAAGAAGTATGCTGGTGCAATTTTGGTTGGGATTACATTGAATGTGTAGATAGCTTTGGTGGTATTGACATTTTAACAATATTTATTCTTCCAACCCATGAGCACGGAATGTTTTTCCATTTCTTTATATCTTCTTCAATTTCCTTCATAAGCTTTCTATAGTTTTCAGCATACAGATCTTTTACATTTTTGGTCAGGTTTATTCCTAGGTATTTTATGCTTCTTGCTGCAATTGTGAATGGGATCAATTTCTTTACTTGTCTTTCTGTTGCTTCATTATTAGTGTATAAGAATGCAACTGATTTCTGTACATTGATTTTGTATCCTGCGACTTTGCTGAATTCATGTATCAGTTCTAGCAGACTTTTCGTGGAGTCTATCGGGTTTTCCGTGTATATTATGTCATCTGCAAAATGACATGATTTCATCTTTGCCAATTTTGGTGCCTTTGATTTCCTTTTGTTGCCTGATTTCTGATGCTAGCACTTCCAACACTATGTTAAACAACAGCAGTGAGAGTGGACATCCCTGTCATGTTCCTGATCTCAGGGGGAAAGCTCTCAGTTTTTCCCCATTGAGGATGATATTAGCTGTGGGCTTTTAATAAATGGCTTTTATGATGTTTAAGTATGTTCCTTCTATCCTGACTTTCTTGAGGGTTTTTATTAAGAAAGAATGCTGAATTTTGTCAAATGCTTTTTCTGCATTGATTGACAGGATCATATTTTTTTTTAATTTTCTTTTATTAATGTGATGCATCCCATTGATTGATTTGCAAATGTTGAACCAGCCCTGCATCCCAGGAATGAATCCCACTTGATCATGGTGAATAATTCTTTTTATATGCCGTTGAATTCAATTTGCTAGTATCTTGTAGAGAATTTTTGCATCCATATTCATCAGGGATATTGGCCTGTAGTTCTCTCTTTTTGCTGGGTCTCTGTCTGGTTTAGGAATCAAAGTAATGCTGGCTTCATAGAATGAGTCTGGAAGTTTTCCTTCCCTTTCTATTTTTTGGAATAGCTTGAGAAGGATAGGTATTATCTCTGCTTTAAACGTCTGGTAGAACTCCCCTGGGAAGCCATCTGGTCCTGGCCTCTTATTTGTTGGGAGATTTTTGATAACTGATTCAATTTCTTCGCTGGTTATGGGTCGGTTCAAGTTTTCTATTTCTTCCTGTTTGAGTTTTTGAAGTGTGTGGGTGCTTAGGAATTTGTCCATTTCTTCCAGGTTGTCCAGTTTGTTGGCATATAATCTTTCATACTATTCCCTGACAATTGCTTGTATTTCTGAGGGATTGGTTGTAATAATTCCATTTTCATTCATGATTTCATCTATTTGCATCATCTCCCTTTTCTTTTTGAGAAGCCTGGCTAGAGGCTTATCAATTTTGTTTATTTTTTCAAAAAACTAACTCTTGGTTTTATTGATCTCTCTACAGCTTTTTTAGATTCTATATTGTTTATTTCTGCTCTGATCTTTATTATTTCTCTTCTTCTGCTGGGTTTAGGTTATCTTTGCTGTTCTGTTTCTATTTCCTTTAGGTGTGCTGTTAGATTTTGTATTTGGGATTTTTCTTGTTTCTTGAGATAGGCCTGGATTGCGATGTATTTTCCTCTCAGGACTGCCTTTGCTGCATCCCAAAGCGTTTGGATTGTTGTATTTTCATTTTCATTTGTTTCCATATATATTTTTTTAAATTTCTTGTCTAAATGCCTGGTTGGCCCATTCATTGTTTAGTAGGGTGTTCGTTAACCTCCATGCTTTTGGAGGTTTTCCAGACTTTTTTCTGTGGTTGATTTCAAGATTCATAGCATTGTCATCTGAAAGTGTGCATAGTATGATCTCAATTCTTGTATACTTATGAAGGGCTATTTTGTGACCCAGTATGTTATCTATCTTGAAGAATGTTCCATATGCACTCAAGAAGAAAGTATATTCTGTTGCTTTGGGATGCAGGGTTTTAAATACATCTGTCAAGTCCATCTCTTCCAATGTATCATTCAGGGCCTTTGTTTCTTTATTGATTCTGTGTCTAGATGATCTATCCATTACTGTAGGTGGGGTATTAAAGTCCCCTGAAATTACCACATTCTTACCAATAAGGTTACTTATGTGTGTGATTAATTGTTTTATATATTTGGTGGCTCTTGTATTTGGCACATAGACATTTATAATTGTTAGCTCTTCCTGATGGATAGACCCTATAATTATTATATAATGCCCTTCTTCATTTCTTGTTACAACCTTTAATTTAAAGTCTAGTTTGTCTGATATAAGTATGGCTACTCCAGCTTTCTTTTGACTTCCAGTAGCATGATAGATAGTTTTCCATCTCCTCACATTCAATCTGAAGATGTCCTCAGATCTAAAGTGAGTCTCTTGGAGACAGCTAATAGATGGGTCTTGTTTTTTTATCCATTCTGATACCCTATGTCTTTTGGTTGGAGCATTTAGTCCATTTACATTCAGTGTTGTTATTATATAAATATAGGGGTTTAGAGTCATTGTGATGTCTCTAGATTTCAGGCTTGTAGTGATGTCTCTGATACTTTGTGGTCCTTGCAACATTACGCTCACAGAATCCCCCTTAATTTCTCTTGTAGGGCTGGTTTAGTGCTGATGAATTCCTTCAGTTTTTGTTTGTTTGGGAAGACCTTTATCTCTCCTTCTATTCTGAATGACAGACTTTCTGGATAAAGGATCTCGGCTGCATATTTTTTCTGTTCATCACATTGAAGATTTCCTGCCATTCCTTTCTGGCCTGCCAAGTTTCAGTAGATAGGTCTGTCACTAGTCTTATTGGTCTCCCTTTATATGTTACAGCATGTTTATCTCTAGCTGCTTTCAGAATTTTTTGTTTATCCTTGTATTTTGCCAGTTTCACTATGATACGTCATGCAGAAGATCGATTCAAGTTATGTCTGAAGGGAGTTCTCTGTGCCTTTTGGATTTCAATGTCTTTTTCCTTCCTCAGATCAGGGAAGTTCTCAGCTATGATTTGCTCCAGTACACCTTCAGCCCCTTTCTCTCTCTCTCTCTCTTCCTCTTCTGGAATTCCTATTATACAGATATTGTTGCGTTTGATTGCATCACTTAGTTCTCTAATTCTCCCCTCATACTCCTGTATTTTTTTATCTCTCTTTTTCTCAGCTTCCTCTTTTTCTATAATTTTATCTTCTAATTCACCTATTCTATCCTCTGCCTCTTCAATATGAGTTGTGGTCGCCTCCATTTTATTTTGCATCTCATTTATAGCATTTTTAAGCTCCTCATGACCATTTCTTAGTCCTTGATCTCTGCAGCAATAGATTCTCTGCTGTCCTCTATACTGTTTTCAAGCCAGCGATTAATTTTATGACTATTATTCTAAATTCTTGTTCTTTATATTGCTTAAATAGTTTTTGATCAATTCGTTGGTGTCTCTACTTCCTGGGTTTCTTTTGAGGAGAATTCTTCCATTTTGTCAATTTGGATAGTCCCTGGGGTGTCGTGGAACTGCAGGGCACTTACCCTGTGCTGTCTTGAGTAACTTGTGTTGGTGGGAGGGGCCCCAGTCAGACCTGATGTCTGTCCCCAGCCCACCGCTGGGGCCACAGTCAGACTAGTGTGTACCTTATCTTCCCCTCTCCCAGGGGCAGGACTCACTGTGGAGTGGTGTGGCCCCTGTCTGGGCTACTTGCACACTGCCAGGCTTGTGGTGCTGCTTTAATGGGATCTGGCGTATTATCCAGGGTGGATCTGCAAGACTCACAGGGCAGGAGGGGCAGGTTCAGCTCGCTTTTCTGTCGGTGGTCCCCTGCGGGAGGGGCCCTGGAGCACCAGGAGGGAGGCAGGCAGACCCATTGGAGGGATGGGTCCACAGAAGCACAGCGTTGGGTGTTTGCGAAGTGCAAGCAAGTTCCATGACAGGAACTGGTTCCCTTTGGGATTTTGGCTGGGGGATGGGCGAGGGAGATGGTGCTTGCCAGTGCCTTTGTTCCCCACCAAGCTGAGCTCTGTCTTCAGGGGCTCAACACCTCTCCCTCCTGGTGTCCTCTTGCCCTCCCGCTCTTCGGGCAGAGCTGTTGACTTATAACATTCCAGATGTTAAGTCCCGCTGGTTGTCAGATCTCACGCAGTCCGGCCCCTCTGCTTTTGCAAGCCAGCTTTGGGGGCTCTGCCTTGCCGGGCGGGCTGCCCCTCCACCTCCCTGGCTCCCTCCCGCCAGTCCATGTAGTGCGCACCGCCTCTCCACCCTTCCTACCCTCTTGTGTGGGCCTCTTGTCTACGCTTGGCTCCATAGAGTATGTTCTGCTAGTCTTCTGGTGGTTTTCTGGGTTATTTAGGCAGATGTGGGTGGAATCTAAGGGATCAGCAGGGCAAGGTGAGCCCATAGTCCTCCTACGCCACATTTTCTCCTTAATTATACTGTATTTTGAAGTAATTGTTCAGTCATACAAAATTCAAAAACTACTCATTAATTGAGATAATATGAAGTACTTTTCACCTGGATAATGTCTAATTTAAAGGGTCTGTCTAATTGATGACAAGCCTTCTATCCATTAAACATTTATTAACAAATTACTTTGTGGAAGATATGCAAGAAAGATAAATTTAAAGGGCTTAAAGAAACTTTAAACCTGGAATTATTGTGGAGACAGTGATAACAACAAAAAAAAAGAATTGTTCAAAAATTCCTACAACAGGTAAAAATGATGAATTTTATTACTCAGCTTTGCTGAAGTAACAAAATAACCCCACAACCTCAGTGGCTTACAATATTAAATAACTTTTTCATATTACTTGTCTGCTGCATCTCTGATCTACATATTGTCTTGTTATGTTGCCCAGGCTGAAGGAGCAGTTCTTTTGGGACTATGCCATTTTCATGGAAGAAGGAAAAATACAAAAACAAAACAAAACAAAAACAAAAAACAAACAAAAACACCCACAAAAAACACAAAACAAAAAAAATGATAGAAGCTAGCTATGCCCATTAACCCCACTGCAGAGATGTGACATAAATCATAGCCACTCACATTCCACTGTCCAAAACTGGTTACAGAGTCTAATCCAAAATCAAAGGGACAGGGATAAAAATTCTGCCTACAGATCACACAGAAAGTCCAATGGTAATGAATGGAGATTTAAGGGAGAGGATTGCTGTAAACAATAAAGCAATCTGTCCCCAAAGGATTCTGTGTTTTCCCACAATGGTAGGATTTAGGAAGCATCTCCTTATCAATAGCACCTCTTCATGCTTACTTTTCCTTTCTATAATTAGTTAATTCTTTATTTGTAGTATATTGACAAGTTTACTGGACCCCCAGCAGAGTAAATTCATTAGTTCTGAAAGAATAGGGACTAACTTTACACCTTATGCAGGGAAAATTTTATGAACTTCATAGTCATTCTCTTTTTCCTCAGCTGTATAAGACTGATTGAAATAAATGAAATCACCACTGAATGAAAATATTTTAATTATAAATGCTTGATTAGTAAAAGCATATGATAATTATGAACACTGGAGACAATAGGGAGGGTGAATTAAAGTCTTCCCCCAAAATGAAGCATGTTGGAAGCTTGATCATATAACACATATCTGGTGTGCTTTAAAAAGTGAAACAACTAAAATGTATGCTTTTAAGCAGAAAAAAAAAAGTGTAAATCTGCCAAGAATTTCAGAAGCAATATTAAACTGGTAGAGGCAAACAGGAAAGAAAAAATACGCTACACATTTAACAAAGTCTGTTGTTTAGAACATTATGGTCTTCCTGCTGTTATATTTGCTAAAGGGCATAGAACTATTATTAAGTAGAAGCCAAAAATCACAGCGCAGACTAAATGGAGCATATTACTGTGAGTAAATATTTGAGACACTGAATTTAATATTAGCTGCTGTTGAACAGGAACAAACTTCAATGCCAGTTATGGATCTGACCACATGCTTGTCATAAGAGTTCTAGTTATCTCATCTGACATCCCAGGGAGAAAATAGAAAGGGCTGGCAACAATGAAACAAAACTGTGTCATGCAAACTAAGAAATTATTTCCTTAAAATTCATGCACCCATGGGAAAAAATTACTATTATTTTTAACAAATAGCCACACAAGAAAATTTTATATACTGCATTTAGTCTCACATATTTTATATAATAACAGATGCTGAGAATAAATGCCATCCAAACCAAGTAAAAATGTAAGACATTTTTGCTATTCAAAACATTTCCTGAAATCATGCTAGACTTGCCAGGTCTCGCTTTAGAATGTCTGCCACACACAGAGTTCTCTATAAAATATTCAGAGCAACTACTTAAGGGCCAGTTCCAGGTGATGCCCCACAGGATAATAATAGATTCTGAGCATGTGATTCAAGGACATCCAACTTATAGGAAACAATAACCAAAAGATGAGAGCCAGGTAATATTGAGAAAACAAGTCATTGGAAGGTAAAGATGAAAATCCATGATACGGTAACAAGTGAGAGTGGCCATGATGTTCCCTGTAAAGACAACATTATAAGGGAGCAGAAACTTTGACTAGGCAAAAAAACCTACTGGTAAAGAGAGATGGCAGCAAAAGTGAAAAGAGAAGCAGATTTCAGAACAGGGACTAGAGGAAGAGTGAGAGGAAAACAATCACAAGAAATGTTTAGGTTCCAATTCTATTCCCAGGGTGCTTGTATATTACAAAAAAAAAAAAACCCAAAAAACAAAAACAAAACCAAAAAAAACACACCAAAAAACAAACAAACAAAAAAACAAACAAAAAACCACCTTTTACCAGGAACTTCCATGAATATCATCCTTATAAAACCTAAAGACTCCAAATAATATATATGGCTTATATTTTGACTTTTTCTTTCTAAATTATGATCAATGCAAATTCAGTTACAGAATGACTTTCAATTACTAAGTAAATGCAAAAGCAAATAAAACATAGAAATCATATATGGCAATCATATTGTTTATTATGGTATTAATCATGAATGCTAAAACTATATTTTATACAGTATAAGATAAAGCAAATAGAGAACTCAATGATGAGCAAATATTATTAAGAACTAGAATATTTAACATGAGAGAAAGGAGATACAGATATAAGTTCAGTAAGAATATGTAAAAACTCTGTAGTTCAAATTTGAATTAAATCAATCAGTATGAATCAGGAGACAGAGGTGAATCTATTAAAAGAGATTAAATAAACATATCAATTAATTTCAAAGGGCTCTATTTGGATCCTGGTTCAAATGCACGCTTAAAAAATAAGACTATTTGAAAAAAAAAAAACAAAAAAAGAATAAGGCTATTTGAGAAGTGTGGATCCTGACTGAATATTTGGTGTTATTTAAAAAGTGTGGCTAAATATTCTTGGTGTGATAGTAATATTGTGATTTTTCACTCTCTCTCTCTCTCTCTCTCTCAAAATAAATAAATAAACTTAAAAAAAAAGTAAAATATCTCTAGATAAATGATATACTGTCAGGATTTGTTTCAAAAGACTTAGTAGGTAGAATAGAGAGAAGTTCAGAAGAAATATTTATGGTAATAAATTGATAACTGTTGAAGCCAGGTGATGCATATGTGGAAATTTATTACACTAGTTTTTCTACCTTTTATTGATATTTGAATTTTTTCTATTTAAAACATTATTGGAATAATAAATTGCCAGAAAATGACAGGAATGGAACATATTTAAAAGCTTTTTAAAAACAGGAAGTGTCCTGTGAAGACAGCACCAAATGAAATTAAAACATTCATGCCTACTCATAGTAATAAACAAATAATTCATAAAAGGATGGAAAATTATGGTCTTATTAATCCACAACTTTGCATAAATTATACCAACAACACCATTTGCACATCCACTGAGAACTTGCTATGGGCTCAGCTGTGTTGCACTCTAGACTCATGTCGAAAAGGCAGACCAGAACATTAACTCCCTATGAAGCCTGCATTCTTGGGTTTATGGAGCTCTCCCATCCCAACCATCACAAAGTGGCCCCGTGCAAAGTGACTGGCATATAGTAGACATTCTGTAAGAGCTTATTAGATGAATTAATTAAGGAAAGAATAAATTGCTCAAATAAATATCACACTAACATTTCTTTGTGAATTACCGTATTTGCAATTTGCTTTACAAATATACGCGTTGTGAATTCAGTTATAAGGAGTCTGATTCTATTGAACCAAAACAAAACACAGTGATTATCGCATTGGTTTGCTAAAACCTTCTCTAAAGGAAATTTTATTTTAATTAAAATTGTCACCTACTGTGTATAGTAGGCTATGAAAGATACAAGATTTGATGTATTGTTAAAAATAATACTTTATGTTTGCATTTTACACAAAATTATATAAGGCAGTTCATGATACTTTTGCTAGAAAGGTACACACTGTTACATTATCAAGAATAAACAAAATTATTGCAACGATCCAACAATGTCAAAAATCTGACCTTAACTACCCAATATCTAATTTAACAGTCAGCCAACCTCTTCACTACCCCCTCTTTGTCATTAATAACTCAACAAAAATGTATTGAGCACCCAAAATGAGTTCATTGTGTTAGTGAAGCAGTAAGCAAAACATAATCCTGTCTCTTGAAACATACCTACTAGTCTGCTGAGTCAGAAAAGGAATATTTGTATATGTATATACGTACATATATGTATATGTATACATGTACATATATGTATATATGTATATATATGAATAGACAGACGGATGGATACAGGCATCCATGCATGATTATATTTATTGTTTACTTCAAGTTAGCCTGTTTATAAACTACAGTGATATTCCTTCAATGACCCATAAATATATATGTGGGAAAACATTGAAAGCCTGTCTCAAATAACTAAAAATACTAATATCTTTTAAAGTTTATCAGCAGCAGAAATGCAGTGTTAACTTGACTCAAACACTAAATTTTAAATATAATAAACACTAAACTATGAATATAATTTGATGGAAGCAGAATACATTATTTACTATCTGCCCTATGGATATTATCTACCATTCGTCTCCTATATTGATACCAGGTTAACTTTATAATACCTAGAAGATTCTTTTTGTGAGATTGAGGGTTATACTAGTAGTCTTCTCTATCTTTGTACAATCTTGTTAAGGAAGACAAATCAGAGGAAAAAATGAGAGTTAATGGTGATAGCTGAAGTCATATTCACCTTATTACAAATACCTTCAAAATTTTAGGAAAATGCAATGAGTAATAGAAAATAATTATTTGACAAATCATAGGTAAAAACAGATTAATAACTTGAATTATGGATATTCTGCACTAGAAAAAGAAAGATCTAATACAATATTTGAAGATGTTAACCCAGCAACTGTGTTAAAAATATTTTTAGGGGGCGCCTGGGTGGCGCAGTCAGTTAAGCGTCCGACTTCAGCCAGGTCACCATGTCGCGGTCCGTGAGTTGAGCCCCGCGTTGGGCTTTGGGCTGATGGCTCGGAGCCTGGAGCCTGTTTCTGATTCTGTGTCTCCCTCTCTCTCTGCCCCTCCCCCGTTCATGCTCTGTCTCTCTCTGTCCCAAAAATAAATAAAAAACGTTGAAAAAAAATTAAAAAAAAAATCTTTTTAGGGGTGCCTGGGTGGCTCAGTCGGTTGAGCGCCAGACTTTGGCTCAGGTCATGATCTCCCGGTGTGTGAGTTTGAACCCCGCGTCGGGCTCTGTGCTGACAGCTCGGAGCCTGGAGCCTGCTTCGGATTCTGTGTCTCCCTCTCTCTCCGCCCCTCCCCTGCTCATGCTCTGTCTCTCTCTGTCTCAAAAATAAATAAAAACATTAAAAAAATTAAAAAAAAATCTTTTTAGACTAAACATGAGAAATAGTTCTCTATATTACATCATACAGTTAGGAACATGCTAAATGGAATTATTAATATACTTTTCTTTTGGGGTAGCTAACAACATTTATTAGGGGGAGTTGCCACAGGCTGCCAATCCCAGAAACACTTCCTCTCCAATAAAGTAAACAATAACTAAGCACTGGAAAGAATCCATCTAGTTACTAAAGTGTGATATAATTATATAATATCATGACAACATTTTACTTAAGATATAGAAGAATTTTTGTATCTCAAATAAAAACAAAGCTAACTTTTCATTTCAAACTGAATAAAATCTGCTACTGAATTATGCTATTTAAAACAAGTTTAGGGGCACCTGGCTGGCTCAGTCAGTATAGCATGCGACTCTTGATCTCGGAGTTGTAAGTTCAAGTCCTATTCTGGGTGCAGAGATTACTTAATAAAATAAAATGAAATCTTTAAAACAAGGTCAAAATCACAAACCAAATTATAATTATATAAAGAGTGAATAGTAATAATCGGTTTTGCAGTTGACTGTAGTAAACCTTTCTGCACAAAGATTATTCAGTTCTTATAATAATATATCATTTCTGAAAAGATCATGTGTATCCTGGAATCCATGGAGTTAAATTTACAATTTCTCAATACTGTACCAAAATGTGATGAGACATCAAGGAGACTTTCTAGTCTGACCAATGCACTAGACTAAAGACATGAATCAGGGGACTCTAGTAAGAATCTCATTCATGACATCCCTGTCTTCATCCAAAGTCATATGATCCCAAACTAGAAAGTCAGTTGTTTCTAAATTAAAGAGGGGAAAAAAAGAGATTGTTTCTTATCTGAAAAAAGTACTCCTGCCATTTAAACTGAATACAGCAATAAGATTTTGATCAAAAAATACATATGTGCATATACCTTAATTAATCTATCTAATGTATTCATTGACTCCTTTAATCAAAGAAAATGATGTAAATATATTTCAAGGGTTCTCTTTCAAAAGCTGACTCTAAATGTGAATATTTTTTGAGCTATAAGTGTCTGTCAGATACTGCTCTGTGCTATATTTATATAGCTTTACTTAATTAGACAGAAAGAAAAGAGGAGAAAACAGAGGACACTCTAAAGCAGCAGCAGCCTTCTTGTGTTTGATTCATTCCTTGACAAGTCGGTTTAGTTACTGAATCAGCTGTTTTGCCAGTTTTTTCCTTAGTTATCTTTGGAAACTTCATATTTTATGTCTTCTCTTCCTCATATTTTGTGTCATTCTTTTACCTGTACATATTCTATACTTCAGTCAATCTAGATTATTTCTATTTCTAATTCAATTCAACAAAATTTTATTGACATTAAGTCATTCTGATACATGTAAACCATAGGTCATGTATTCAAGAATTGTATAGACTCCTAACTCTATGGTATTATGCTAGAAATATCTTTTGGGGTATGAAAGAGAGTATTTGATCTACCCTGACTTCTTGAAGAAAATGATCCCTGAATGAAAATTGGTTGGAAAAATAGAAGAGTACCTTGTGACTGATAAAGAGAGAGCATATCAGGCATAAGAAAATTTCTTGAAAGCCTAAGGCGGATATCCAGGATTGATATGATGACACTCTGAAACCAAACTTAGATTTTTTTTTTTAAATGATAAGTATAACAGTCCCTTTCAGAAGTTCACACTGCAGTCAAGTACATAACTAAATGCAATTCAAGGTCTGAAATTTTCTTATCCCAGATATCCTTATGGCTGACTCCCTCAATTTTTTTTTTTCAGATCTCTTCTCAGAGATTCCTTCCTTAACCGGAATTATAACAGCCCCAAATCCTGACTATGATTTATATTTCTTTCTATAATTCTTTACTACTTGATATATACTTATTCATTTAATTTTTGTTCTCTGCATCCTACCACTAGAATACAAGGTTTGTGAGAGCAGGAAATTTGTCTAGAGAAGTGCTTGACTTGTATTTAAATGCTCAACAATTTTTTTTTTTAATGATGCATGAACAAATGCTAGTCTTCACAGCAAAAACACTTCAGGCTCTCCAAATCCATGTTCCAAATCAGCATTGGCTAGTGTTCTCATAGATATCCCTCTTCCCTGCTAATATACCCTTCACTCTTTACATATTGCCTCTGTTAATAAATCCTCTACCCTCTCATATATCCATGGAAACACATTCCATCTCCACCATACCCTACATATTTTTAGTTCTCCAGGCCTGATGATTCTTACTCCAGAACATCTCCTAGATCTTTATTACTTATATCCATTCCCTCTGGTGCTATGCTGCTGAAGGCTCCAACCATCTCTCAGCAATAGTCTTTCTCTGTAATTTTTTTTTAATTTAAAAAATTGTTTTTTACTCTTTATTTTTTCAGAAAGAGAGAGAGAGAGACAGACAGACAGACAGACAGCGTACGAGTTGGGGAGGAGCAGAGAAAGAGGGAGACACGGTGTCTGAAGCAGGCTCCAGGCTCTGAGCTGTCAGCACAGAGCCCCACACGGGGCTCGGGCTCAAGAACCGTGAGATCATGCATGACCTGAGCAGAAGTCGGACGCTTAACCAACTGAGCTACCCAGGCGTCCCTGTAATTTTTTTTTTAATTTAACTAATTTAAGAACTTTCTGCCAATGTTGCTTGTTCTAATCTCCCATGCCTCTTGTCCATTCTTCTTTCTGTACCAGGAAGTATCTTCCTAGAGTAAAATTCATACCATGTCACTTTTTCTAATGATTTGTGCTAGACCATAAAAAATACCAAAACTCCTCACACTTTTTAGATTTAGTGACTGTCTCAATATACATTTTAGCAAAGTTAATAATAAGAAATATATAAGTAATTTCTTTCTTTCAGCTAATAAAATGTATATGTAAAATATTAGTTTCCTGCCTAGTATCTCCTAAACTCTCGGTAAAGGCCACTTTCCCCTTCTCCATGATAAAATTTGGTGTCACGTTTCTAGATTTTGCTTCTTAAGACTTAGCTTAAATACTCATCATCTTGAAAAACTTAAAGCATCTTATTAACTTCAACATTAACTTCATCTTAAATGAATCCACATAGTCAAACTGTTTGAGTCAGTCTTTCAGTATATTAAAAATTCCCAGCTCTTATGTAACCTGCTTAGTTCTCAGCAGACAGGAATTTGTTAGCTTATATAGATGAAATGTCCAATGAACAAGAAAAGCTGGAACAAAAAGTTAAATATTCACTTTTCTCCTCTCTCCCTCTGTCCCTCTCTTCATCCAGACTTGTGTCATGATCTTTCTAAATCAGTCACTATAGCTATGGCCCTCTCATTGACTGAGCCTGAGTTATGGTGCCTATTCCTAGAGCCCAGGGCTAGAGTGAGCCCCATCCAAAACAAAGGGACCTGGAGTAAGTGAAGAAATGAGTCACCCCAAGAGGGTGGCTTGGTATAAGAATTACAGATGTCCACTACATTTATTAAACCTGAATGATGTCTGACATATGCAGTTTTTCTTCTTGAACTGGGGTGGAACCCAATTTTATTTGTTTTATTATTTGCTGCTTGAAGGTTGGTCTTTAACATATTCCTGTTTTTATCCTCAGCACATAACACAGTGAATAGCACTTAAGAGTACTCTTAACGTCTATTGAGTTTAAATACATTTTTCATATTGTCTTTATGCACATTTACTCATTTGTTTATCAGAAGAAATCTGAAAAAAAATGGCAATGACATGCTTATTTCACAGACACAGTGTAAAGAGGTGTCTTTCTCACACATCAAAAACACAGCATAATCAACTCTAAAACCGAGAATTTCTCAGTACTCTTTCAATTTCACACTCCACAATGCCACTGCATGACAAATCATTATGTATGACACTTTTCCTTAAAAGTAGCACAGATTGTGTGATGAGACGACACTGAGTTTGAGTTTTGCCCCCTGAAAATGTTCTGATACTGTGACCGTAAGAGATTTATTAACTCTCCTAACTGGAGTATCCTCATTTGTAAGTAGGGATAAGATCAGCACACATCTTAAAGTTTGTTTGGGGCAGTAAAAATAGATAATGGAAGTTCGCACTTGGCACTGTTTCTAGCACAAAGATTCCTTCAAGTGATTCCACTAGCACTGAAATTACCACCACCATCACCACAACCCCTGCTAGTGCTATGATGACTACTAATCTTGTTGATGTGTACGGCTGGACATGAAAATTATGCACCAGTAATTAGCATCATGTTATTTCCCAACACAAAATCAAAATTATTTTGGCTTTCATCATTTCACTATAGCAGAACAAGACTGCTCAGCCATTTTTAAAGGGGTGCTCCCCACCCCCCACCACTCTGCAACCTAATTATGAGCTCTGAGATCCTGACAGCTTTAGATTTTGTTGTCTATTATTAATCACAATCAATGCTTCCAATTTACTATGAATTTACCTTTATGAAGAAATAAAACAAAATTATTCTAAAAGAATTCAATATTCATATAGTTTTAGTAGTAGCAGCCTTTGCCATCATATGTGTAGAAGTTATTGTTTCCCATTAGATACTGAGTTCGCCTTGGCTTTGCTGTTGCTCCCCAGACCTTCACATTGGCTCCCTCTCCCTTTATTCTTGTCTCCGTGGAAGAATTTCTTGACTACCCTATCTGATATAGATTTTGTTTTAATTTTTTTATGTTTATTTATTTTTGAGAGAGAGATAGAGCACAAACAGAGGCAGAGAGAGAGGGAGACATAGAATCCAAAGTAGGCTCCAGGCTCTGAGCTGTCAGCACAGAGCCTGATGTGGGGCTCAAACCCACGAACTAGGAGATCATGACCTGAGCTGAAGTCGATGCTTAACCAACTGAGCTACCCAGGCACCCTGATATAGCTTTTTCTGTCTTCCCATACACTATTTAATTTTTCAACCTAACACTTAATATTACCTGATTATACATTATTGTTTGTTTATAGTGTACCCTCCCATCTTCCCACTAGATACCAGCTCCAAGAGAAACATTATGCCTTGTTCACTTCTGTGTCTCCAGTGGCCAGAAGAGTGCTTGGCACATGGTAGATTCTCAATAAATTTTGTTCCTTTAGGTGAATAGCCTTTCAAATGGTTAACTCCTTGCTACACATCATATTTCTCATAACGGACAATTATACCTGTTACTATTAATGTGCAGCGTCAATTATTTAGTCTAAGAAACCAGTACTGACCATGTTATGTGGAATTGTATAACCATTGTATGACCATTATAATGTATTTCTTTTTTTAAAATAAAACTTCCTAAGCCCATTATAAAATGAGCAATGTTGTTAAATTAAAAAAAAAAAAAAAAAGAAAGATGGGGCGCCTGGGTGGCGCAGTCGGTTAAGCGTCCGACTTCAGCCAGGTCATGATCTCGCGGTCCGTGAGTTCGAGCCCCGTGTAGGGCTCTGGGCTGATGGCTCGGAGCCTGGAGCCTGTTTCAGATTCTGTGTCTCCCTCTCTCTCTGCCCCTCCCCCGTTCATGCTCTGTCTCTCTCTGTCCCAAAAATAAATTTAAAAAGTTGAAAAAAAAAAAAAAAGAATTGGTAATCTTTACAGGAGAATAAAAAGTATTCAAGCATATAAATCACTATATAGCTCTTATCAAATCATATCTACTGTCTCAAGGTGACTTTATGCCATTGCTACTTAAGTGTTTCTCACTGCATTTGAGCTAATCAGAATATAGTCATCATTTATATTATGGGTGATTAATAAATAGAGTAGAATATGTTGGAGGACTCACCAAATTATTAATTTCAGATTAACAAACTCAAAGAAAGGGCACTTGGAACAAAAATGGAACAGATATTTTCCCTATAAACTGAAATAATGTAAAAATAACATTATTATATCATACATTTAAATTAATTTAAAACATAATTTGGTTTAAGTTTGTTCCTAATATTTTTCCTATGAGAATTTGAAACTTTTAAAAATAAGACTATACCTAAGATGATCAAAGGGAAAAAATATCCCCATATTTCATTTTCTCAAGTGATTTAATAATATAATTTAAGGTTGACATAACTTGTCACAGTATATTACAACATTCATTCATTTTTGAAGTAAACATTGTATGTCAGAATCTGTTTTATACCTCAACAAATAGTACTTAGTGCTCACAAGAATATTAAACAAAACAAAGTCTTTACTCATCTCAATACCAACGAAAGAAACTCAAAGATAAAGGATATTTTAAACCAAAATATATTAAAAAATTAATATTATTTTAGCAAATAAGTATTAGAATTACAGTGGCAGTTTAACAACCTCCTAGCCATATTTTTTACTTATATATTTAAGTAGGAAAGAAAGTATGAAGTAAATTCAGTATTGTGTATCACTCATGTATCGTTTTAAAATAGCTTGGCCAAGAGAACAAAAAAAATATATATTATGTAGATGGTATCAGGAAGGAAATATTCTCTACTTTGCGAATTCTCTTTCTGCCTTCAATTCAACACAGGGAAGTAAACAACCAGAAGACACTTCACCTCAGGCCCATCGAAAGCACGGAGTTCCATGACAAATGGCTTTAAATTTCATTTAAAACAAGATGCAGTATAAATAAGTGCATGCATACAAAATCCGTGTAAAAGTCCCTCAAAATCCTGTGGCTTTGAACACTGTGGAATTTTTACTCTTTAGTAATAATTTCTTATTTTCATACATACATCTTACATGTAGCTTATTTTATTTTCCATATAAAACAGTAACATTATGTATTCTATCAGGGCAATTTTTTTCATGTCATTGAAACCAACTATTAACACTATAACACTGCAACATTATTAACAAAGTAGCCTAGGGTGGCTGGGTGGCTCATTTGGTTAAGCACCCAACTCTTGGTTTAGGCTCAGGTCATGATCTCTCAGTTCCTGAGTTCCAGCCCTGCATTGGGCTCCCCACTGGCTGTGCAGAACCTGCTTGGGATTCTCTCTCTCTCTCTCTCTCTCTCTCTCTCTCTTTCTTGCTCTGCCCCTCCTGCACTCATGCTGTCTCTCTCCTCTCAAAATAAATAAAAATAAAACTTAAAAAAATGTTTAAAAACAAAATAAACCAAAAACAAACAAACAAACAAAAAAAAAACCAAAACAAAAAACAAAGTAGACTATTGTGGTATAATACCATAAAATATTTTTTAAAATGGCAATATAATTAAGTCTTGAATTTACAAAGCAATATGTACTTCTATATTCATTAGTATTATTAGTATTTTTCAACTGTCCTAAACTCAAACTGACTTTTATGTATTTGTCAATGTTTATGCTATCCATGTCCTTTTGGTTAAGTTTTTAAACTGCAAAAGTGCTCAAACTGAACAGTAAATGTGAAAATAAACAAACAACCCTTTCTTCCACTATAAGAAAAATATTCATAAATGCTATCTATAGGGCATTTTTCTCTGGTAACAGTTGCTTCCTATTGTTATATATCAGTTAATAGTCCTTTTCTGCTTATGCCAGAAAAGGCATTTAAATAATACTGAGAAGAACTCTAATATCTTCAAAAATTTTTTAAACTTGTAAAAATGACAATATTCACATGAGCTTTCATGTTTCAAGTGTATTATAACAACAACTTGTATGTAATTTATATCTTTAATTTTTCATCGTAATGGAAAGAAATATCTGAATACTTCACCCAAATGAAAACTGGTAGGCTCAGGTCTAATTTATTTTGCCGTATATTTTATTACAGAAATGCAACAGAAAGGCTTTTTTTTTTTTTAACACAAGAATCACTTTTCATTAATATTCTATGCAAAGAGAAGTTAGCTAAACCAGAAAGAACCATCAAGCAGATGAAGTGGGATTATATTTCAGTTAATGAAAAAGGAGTTAAATACAATTTAAGTTCATTTTTTAATTCTTGTTTAATGTATTTATTTTAATTTTTTTTAATGTTTAATCGCTTTTTGATAGAGACAGAGCTTAAATGGAGGAGGGGCGGAGAGAGAGGAAGACACAGAATCCAAAGCAGTCTCCAGGCTTCCAGCTGTCAGCACAGAGCCCTTTAAGGGGCTCTAAACCACAAGCCGTGAGATCATAACCTGAGCTGAAGTCTGATGCTTAACCGACTTGGCCGCCCAGGCACCCAATTTAAGTTCTTTTAAATGTTTATTGAGCACATACTGTGTTCCAGGTGTTATTCCAGGTTCTAAAATGGAGGACAAGGCAATTTTCAGAAGAAATTTGGCAGAAGAGGGGAGCCTGGGTGGCTCAGTCGGTTATGCGTCCCATCGGCTCAGGTCATGATTTCACGGTTCATGAGTTCAAGCCCCACATCAGGCTCTGTGCTGACAGCTCAGGGCCTGGAGCCTGCTTCAAATTCTCTGCCTCCCTCTCTCTCTGCTCTCCCCCCACTCATGCTCTGTCTCCCTTTCTCCTTCAAAAATAATTAAAACATTAAAAAAAAATTTAATAACAAAAAAAAGAAATTTGGCAGAAAAGAAAAAGTGTTAATTTTTATTTTTATTTTATTTTTTTTACTATCAAGTAGGCGATATTTTACTATAGTAAAAATATCTGGCTATAAAATTGTAATACATATTTAAAATGTATTATTTAAAACTTCACTTTTTTTAAGTTTATTATTTAGAGAGAGAGAGTGCACACATGCATGCAAGGGAAGAGCAGAGAGAGGGAAAGAGACAATCCCAATCAAGAGTCAAACACCTAACCAACTGAGACACCCAGGTGCCCCTATTTAAAATATATTATTTCACAAGATGTTAACTAATTCAAAAATCCTCACTATCTTTTATTAGCTTGCAAAAGCACCCAGATGTCATTTACTTGGTTACATTTGAAAGTGTACTAATTTGTTACTTTGTTCAGATAAGGAAGTAGGGAATAAACCAAGATGTTTGAATAACAACATAAATGCATGAAAAGCATGAATCAAATAATTCTTGTTCATGGAAACCAAATAAAATGAATAAAAGAAAGATGCGTTTATCAGTGGGGAAAGTGTTTAGGGAAAGTACATGTAACTATGCCTGGAAATAGGGCATTATCACCTACATGTGATTGATAATATTAGAAGAAAATATGAAATCAATTTTATTGAGTTATATGTGTAGAACTCTATGCTGAGTTAAGAATTTCTTGTCAGGTGATGAGAATAATAGAACTGAATCATTAACATAAAATGCTGAATAATCTATCTTTTTCATTTTGTTTTAATGGGAACAAAATGGAGAAGACATGTCATACATACGGGGTGACCTGAGAAACTTCAATATATTTAACAGTGGTAAAAATATACTTCAATGCTTATATTTTGCTGACTTTTTAAGGTATTAGCACTTACCATTTGAATACAGCTTTATGAAATAATGGTTAATACATCTAGCTATATATCAGGCTGCCAAGGTTTAAATTGTACCCTGTTTCTCATTTAACTCTAGGACCTTATTAACTTAGTAAGCCTCTCCAGGTTTCTCTTACTTCATCTAGAAATGAGTATGGTAATATTAACTATCTTATAGTGTTGCTGTAAATATTAAAAGTGTTGAGCACCTGGGTGGCTCAGTTGGTTAAGCATCTGACTCCTCTTTTGGTTCAGGTCATGATTTCCTGGTTCATGAGATCAAGCCCTACATCGTGTTCTGCGCTGACAGTGTAAGGCCTGCTTGGGATTCTCTTGGGATTCTCTCTTTTTCTCTCTCTCTTTCTCTCTCTCTCTCTCTCTCTCTCTGCTTCTCCCCCAGTCTCACACTCTCTTTCTCAAAATAAATAAACATTCAAAAGTGTTAATACATGTTAAATGCCTATGGCGGTGCTTGACACAGAGTTAATCTTCTAAAGTTTAATTATTTCTATTACATATTTCTTTTGTATCATTGCTTTTCTCTTACAGCAGAGATAATAAACCTTAAATATTAAGTCAAATGTTCATATTTAAGGCTTATTATCTCTTCAGTAAGAGGAACACTAGATACTGTGCACTAAACTTCTCAGAATAGTTGTGGCTTTATTTAATAATTAAAATATTAAAATTATATTTCCCCAATTTTTCCACTTCTAGAGCCTAAGTCTTTGTTAGTTTCTTCCCCTCTAATAATAAATTTATTTTAAAATCATTCATCTTAAATCACAACATTTCTCTACAATACCTAAAAATACTGTTCATATGTTTTACTTTATCTTTCACACAAACAAATAGCTACTTAGGGACTTAGATTTGGGAACATTTGGTGATAATATGAGTCAATATAGATTTAAAGGCAGGCTTCGGATTCCATATCAAAAATTTGAATTCTGACTCCAATTCTTATGTGACCTTAGGTGAGCTACTTATTTGAGAATTTACTTTCTGTAAAATGAGACCCTATTATAAACTCTGCAAGTGTATTGTGAATATCAAACAAGAAATGTTCACAGCTTGCTTGACACTCTTCTTGCTTGGTCTCTGGGATATAGTAAACACTATTAATAAGTACTAGATGTATTTATTAAAGAATAAAACAAAAGTGAACATATTATTAATTGGCAAAATTTATGTTTTCTTTCTACAGAAATGTATCTAAATATCTTCAGCTAAATTTACTTAATGAAGGTTTTTAATCATTGGATTTTAAGCCTACTCACTTTTATGCCATAAAACAGATGAATTTATAGAAATGCAGAATTAAAATTTTCTTCCTGGTAAGATTTAATTTTATCCTTCCCTCTTATCCTGTGCCCTTTCCTACTTTAATGTAGACTCACAAGAATATTAAACATAATCTGAAAAAGACATACAATGCCAAAAGCAAAGTAAAAAGCTTTATAATTTCCAAATGAAAGAAATGTACTCAGGAACTATCATTTTATTCTAAATACATACCCTAAATATTAAAGGGTACTTTCAATTGTATTCAATTTTATCTATCAGAAAATATTAAAACTAGTTTTAAAAATAACTGTAGTTTGGGCGCCTGGGTGGAGCAGTCGGTTAAGCGTACGACTTCAGCCAGGTCACGATCTCGCGGTTCGTGAGTCCGAGCCCCGCATCAGGCTCTGGGCTGATGGCTCGGAGCCTGGAGCCTGTTTCAGATTCTGTGTCTCCCTCTCTCTCTGCCCCTCCCCCGTTCATGCTCTGTCTCTCTCTGTCCCAAAAAATAAATAAAAAACGTTGAAAAAAAAAAATAACTGTAGTTCATTATATTCTGAACCTAAAAATTAGAACTTTTTAAAATCCATAGTTCTTTGTAGTGCCAAGCATATCACCCTATATTGCTGTATTCAATCCACAGCTGAGAAAAGAAAAAAAACCGCAGAATTATTCAGTGTATATTTTGCTTCCCATTGATAACTATGCCCTTTTGTAGTTTTCAATTATAAGGAGGTAATTATGAAAATAAAATAAAAAACTAAGTCACCCTGGAAAGCAATGATATAAAAACAAAGCCAAAGGACTGGACTGAAATCGTTTTAATAAACTTTGTAAATGTTGAGAATAAAATAGTAGAAGACAGAAGAATGAAATCACAGCCCAGCCCTCTGAGATCTGGGCTGCAAATTTACCACGCTACTCCACAAGTCATTTAATATTTTCATTAAAATGAAAAATTTAACAGGAGTTTCAATTATGTCCATTATGCCCAGGAGACCAACTTTTGAAACTAGGCCAACAGATCTTGACTAACTGATAAAAGCTAAATGGTTTTTTATATTAATTTGTACATTATTAAAGCCAGACAGAAATACTTAAAAGAAATTTAAACTGATCGGGTTCCATTTCACTGAGTTCCCACAAGTTCATATTCTGGTACCCACTGTGAATTGATATAGAAATTCCTGTGTATGAAATAAAAAGATAACGTGAAATCAGAATCTCAAGAAGTGCAGAATTAACAATAAAAAAGATGAACACACTGCACACTTTCCATTAAATTAGGGCACCAGGATAAGTTATGATTCTTTATAATAACTTATCAAAGTATGGCAAAAGATAGTTTGTATAACTTGATGACTTACCAAATTAATGGCATTTTAAGATAAATTTTTTCTCTTTCTTATGAACACATAATTTTCTGAGACGAGTAAGAACTAGGCATTTAAGAAACTGAAAATTATAATCCTCAAATTAATGAAGTCATATATGTTATCCTTGAAGGCTACAGCAGATAACTATTGTTTTTCTCAGCTAGCATCTAATTATCCTTCATGAAACCGTATCCCAGTTTCCCTCTGAGGGAAAACATTCTTCCTCACATTTAATTCAAAAATATTTTGTGGAATTCACTTATACTTAAATCAGGACTACCGTTTTGTTAAGCACTGTGATTGGTTCACTAGTGTATATTTATGCTATCAGAACCAAAAGAACACCATGAGCCTTCTGCTGTGGGTACTGGGAATGAAAAAAAGTAGTACTTGCCTTTGGACAGAAATATGAAGGATGTGGGATGTTTCAACTACTGCTGCCATGTTCTTACCATGCAAAGCCGGAGACTGGAGTCTAACAGAGCAAAAAACGGAGCCAGGACATTAAGAGATGCCAAAAATTGAGAGCTCTGTTTATTTCTAAATACAGCTGCCTCAAGGCAGCCCTACTCCTAACATTCACTCTGATTAAGCAACTAGGACTTGGCTTTCTCTCACTTACAGAAAAATTTGATTCAAAAACAAAACTTCTTAAATGATCCAAAAAAAAAAAAAAAGGCTCTATATAGGAATAATTTAAACTAATTAATTAATATTCTCATTAATTTAATTTAATATTTACTACCTATCCATTAGGTACAGCAAGTACTAATAATACTAATAATACTAATAATACTGGTAATACGGCAAGTACTAAAACTTGATTTAGAATCCATTTTGAATGATTTTATCTTTCATTTTTTTTTCCCTAGGACATCAAGTCTTCTTAAAACAAAGATGTACTCACCTGATATAATTTGAAGATTCCTAAACCAAAATAATTTTAGCATTGAAATAGAATTCTATAGGATAGAATACTTACTTCTTTTCAGTCATGTTTGATATACTGACACTACATAAAATGTCATCTCCATAAAATGTCTCATTACATGGAAACATCAAAACAAATTAGTCATGAATTAATACAATCTTTCAGAACTGGTTGGCTGACTAGATAGATTCCTTAAAAACAAAACAAAAGAACAAAAATAGGAATAGTATCTTATGGTACAATGAATAAATTGTTTATTAGGTAAAGCACGAACTCTGGGAGAAAAGCTGGGCTTAATATCTACCTCTAACAGTTACAATATCATGACTTTGTTGACTTTCTTAACCTTTTAAGGCATTATTCTCTCATTTGTAAAGGGAATAAAATCACGCAAACTGTATGGATTTTGTAAGGATGTATGTTGTAAGGAATATACAGCATGTAGTACGTGACCTGATAAATAGTTATCATCCAATAAATATTGGTTTTAAAATTACTATCAAAATAATGTAATATTAGAATAAGTTGCGAGGTTTGAGAGAAAAAAACACAAACACTGAAATAAAAAATAACCTGGCTTAATTTTTCTCATGATTTCAGTAATTTTTTAATTACTTTGTACTTGGATGCTTATTATATTCTTTTCTTTTTTTTTTGAAACACAGCCAATTTTATTCAAATTCCCCAAAATTTATACTCAATATGTTGTTTCTAAAATATATATCATCCTTTATATATGATTTTATTATTTCATCTTTATTTTATAGTTTTTTCATCTTGTCTTCTACAGTTCTTCAACAGAAGCCAGAGTCCTGCGTTGCCCAGTTAGGAGCCTCTGACCTACTATTCTAAGTTTCTTCTCAATATTCATGGCCAATATCTGATTTCTAAATGAAAGACTTTTGGTCTTTTCAGTCACTTGCTGATAGGGTAAGACTGTATTGTTACCCATAACCACATGACCTAATTCAGAATCAATCTTGGTATCCAATCTAGCATTTCCAATCAAATTTACAATCCACCTTTCTTCAGGAGTCATGTATCTTCTGGAGGTTGTCTGCCAATACGTTAATGATGATACACTGGTGGATGCGACAAAAAGTCTCAAATATGAAGAGATGAGCATTTTCAATGAAATCCTTAAGACAAGCCACCAAGAAGTCATTCACAAGTCCTGATTCACATTCAGTTTTTTCTGAGTCCCATTAAAGTCAAAGTTAACATGAAAGCAAGCATTCAACAAATTCTGTAATTAGGTCTTCATATGTGTAAGACTCCTGTTGAATAACTTTAACCAGATCTTTTAGCACCATTCAGTGTTTTCAAATATCTTTGCTATGAACGGCTGTAGTCAAATAGCATAGAAAATATGGATGCATTGTTTGAATTGCTTTAAGATACTGTGGCTGGTAAAGGAAGAGATCAGTAATGTTATCACGCCCTTTGGGTTGTTGACGAAAACAGAGACCAGTGGATGGCCATCTTTGCTCTTGAAGAAACTCAAGTAGGGGAACTCACAGAATTATTTCCTATGGTCTCTTTTAATCATGTAAGGTCTTCCGTAGCTGCATCCCAATTCTGCATTATGATCTCAAACGCCAGTTTTCCCCAGAGTGAACTCAAAGCATTTTTATCTGTTGCTGGAACCAACATTCTAAAGAAGTAAAGATACTCTGATGCTCCAGAATAATTCCCACATTCATATTGGAATCTTGCAGACCTGTAGAGTGTATCTAAATATTCCTGTCTAAAACTATGCTTGTCCTCTGTGTAGTCAAACAGCATCTAACCATCTGATTGACTGCACCTGCCTTGTAGTTTCTGGATCTTCAAACATCTTCACAATTGGTTCTGTTTCTACCCAAAGCTGTTTCAGTTGTATAACCACTGTGGTACTTTTCTCTCTCAAAGCATGTGGAATATCATCTGAATAAAGATTTTTGTATATATCCATAGCAAAGTATACCTTGCTGGTATCACTGAGAAAATCCAATTTCCCTTGTAATAATTCTTTTTTCATTATATATCTCTTTTATGGATAGAAACTTGAGCAGTGGAAAGACTAGATGCAGATCCAAAAAGTGTATGATGTGATTAGTCAAGTAGTATTCCACCATTTTGTCAAAGAAAGGGTCATTTTATAATTATTTCTTTAAAAATTTAGAGAATTAAAAATTTAGCACCATTCTTAAAATATTTAGAATTATCGCACAATTGAGAAAATGCAACTATGTAGAAATCAACTTATAACAGATTATTTTCTTTAATATTGCCTTTTCTTGATATTATCTTTTTAAGTATGACATACAA
The DNA here is from genome assembly GCF_022837055.1 of Prionailurus viverrinus. Taxonomy (NCBI): domain Eukaryota; kingdom Metazoa; phylum Chordata; class Mammalia; order Carnivora; family Felidae; genus Prionailurus; species Prionailurus viverrinus. The sequence continues at coordinate 130,258,581 of NC_062564.1, forward strand.
GAAACTTATTATATTACCAAAGCTGTGAAGCACTGATGGAGTCCAAAAATCAAAGAAAAATTTTTAAAAAGATAGTTCTCAAACTCTTTGTATGGTATGATGGGGAAAGCAAAAGAAAAATTGAATGGTAAATGAATAGTAGTCTTCAAGTAAATGCAATATTTTTGGTCAAAATGTCTGTTTTTCAAAAGACTGCCAAGTGGCACTTAAAAAGTTTGTGCTTTCTTAGGACAGATAAAAATTTATATTTAAAGGCAAAAGTACATTAGCCTGTGGACATCACAGGGAATTTTGATGGTTTCCGGTTTTCTGATCTTTACTTTGGGGAATATGCTAATAACATTTAACCAGAGAAATACTGAAAAACTGCATTAACTGGTTCCAAGTTCTATGTGAAGTATTTTACATTATTTAATGTGCAGCATTTGTTCTAATTCTTACCTACAAGCCAGTCATTATATGTAAACTTAGATTTTAAGTGTGTTTTAGCTTATTTAACATAATTACATTTTGATCTTATTTCAAGGCACTTTAAGAGATTTTAAAACTTGTGCTTCCTTTTTTGTTCTTCTATTAATTATAATAGGTCAACTTGTTTATGTGGTCATTTATCTTGCTATTTTCACTGCCCTCACCTAATTTCTAAAAAAGTATCACATGATGACTCTTGAACTTTGATTCTTCCAGAATTAGAGTTGTTTTCTTAATGCCCAAAGTTATGTCCCAAGGGACAATTCTCTGGACTTTTATGATATGCTGTAAAGAATCTGAAATAGAACGATTTTCAGTGCATATTGCTATACCCTCCTTCATAAGGCTAGAGCATGCCTTGCACAGAGGATTCACCCTATGTTTTGTAGCATTGTCATTAATAAAACTCTTGTATTCTCAACTTAGCTTTTGTAATAAGTGTTATAATATGTAATGGCAGACAGCACAGCCCTGGCTGCAAAGGCTGCTAGGGAAGTCTAGGCTGGAGAGAAAGAAGGTTCAGAAAAAATCTGGAGAGATTTACAAAACTCATCTAGATAATAAGATTATCTACCTACAGGGTAGAGTCAGCATTCAATCCGAAGGGGCTAAACAATCTTTAATCTGATCAAGGCTATTCTCAAGGGGTTTAGGGGGACTAGAAGGACAAAGCCATTGGGTTTGGTTAGGTGCTTAGAGACTGGACCTAAAATATTGAAAATATTGTTTTTATCTCACCTCCACCACCACACACACCTCCCTGCTATGTAATTTAAAATTTATACAATAACAAACTTGAATACAGTCTTTAAAAAGTACGGGGTCTCCCATCATGAGTTAATTTTTTTTTAATATAAAATCCTCATACATTAGTAACTTTACAAAAAGGCATAATCTGGGGTGCCTGGGTGGCTCAGTCGTTTGGGCGTCCGACTTCAGCTCAGGTCACGATCTCGCTGGTCTGTGAGTTCGAGCCCCGGGTCGGGTTCTGGGCTGATGTCTCAGAGCCTGGAGCCTGCTTCCAATTCTGTGTCTCCCTCTCTCTCTGCCCCTCCCCCGTTCATGCCCTGTCTCTCTCTGTCTCAAAAATAAATAAACGTTAAAAAAAAAGTTGAAAAAAAAAACCAAAAAACAAAAAGGCCTAATCTTCTCCCAGGGAATGTTGAAAAAAAATCTCCCTAGTTTTTGAGAGTGTCTGTGTTTACAGCTATCATGATTGAGGAGGAAAAGCCTGTAGGAACAGAACAAGATGGTTTTATCCAGGTTCACCCGGCTGGAGCTTAGAGTCCAAATTCAGACTCAGAAATAATCCAGAATAGGAATGAGGAACAAGGTGAATGCAAAAGGGCCAGCAGGCAAATCAGTCAGAGTCATCAGGGGTGAGGTGAAGCTGCAGCCCAAGTTCACAAGATAGAAAAGAACAACTGGACATCAAAACAGAAAAACAAAGCAGATTGCTTTCAGACATATTTCTTAAAGGGCTAGGCTGTCTAATACACTTCCAATTTTGATAAGGAACTAGACAGGGTTAATTCTATCAGATACAGCCTTTAGTAACATAAGGTAGTTAGACAAGACTTGACACAGTAAGATGATATGCTTCTTTTGTCTATTACCTGGCGTCAATGTCTGTGTGTTAAATTAGGAAATTTTACAGTGGATATTCATATATCACAAATAAGCATTCTTTTTCAAACATCTATTCAGTTCAAATAAATTCCTTTAAAAACATTTGTCTTAATTTTTCAAGAAAGATAGACTCTCTTCTCTTAACATCATTATAACAGCATCAGCAATCTAAACTTGACTTTTTCTAAAAGTGGAACATATTTTATAATTGTTAGAAAACTAACATCTGTCTCTTGTGAGGAACTGTAATTACAATGATCATCAACGTAATTGTGTAACAATTTCTATGAAAAAGTTACTACAAATGACCCTGTTTTAAATCAAGTCCATATGTACTTTATTTACATTTTTTAAATAAGGGGATGCATCCATATAGCTAATAAGGGAAGAGGTTCAATATATTCCTTTTTTTAATGTTTGTTTATTTTTGACAGAGAGAGAGGGAGAGACAGAGCACGAGTGGGGGAGGGGCAGAGAGAGAGGGAGACCCAGATTCAAAGCAAGCTCCAGGCTCTGAGCTGTCAGCACAAAGCCCAACGCAGGGCCCGAACTCACAGAATGAGAGATTATGACCTGAGCCGAAGTCAGACGCTCAACTGACTGAGCCACCCAGGTGCCCTCAAAATATTCCTTAATAATTAAATCAACACAAAATACTATATTACCCAGGCACTAATAGGTTTCTTTGATGGTAGAAATTTAGAGCTCAGTTAAGTTTAACATTATGTTTCTGCAATTTTGAAGGCAGATATTAATTTCAATAGTAATATAGTAATATTTTTATGAAAATACAAATCTAGAAGACTTATTCCATCTTAAACTCTAATTACAAAAAAACAGTTATTATTCAACTAATATTGACAATCTGTTTGAAATATGTATGATATCAATCAGCTTAGGCTTTAAGCCCTTTATGTCATGTCATTTTTTTTTAAGTTTATTTATTTATTTTGAGAGAGACAGAGACAGCATGGGGAGAGGGAGAGGCAAGAGGCAGACACTTAACTGACTGAGCCCCCCAGGTGCCCCTTATGTTATGCCAGTTTATCTCAAAAGTTAGTCTATTCCATATCTTCTCCAGTGAAAGTACTGAGTCTTTACTGTATATAAAAAGCATTTTATCAAAGATATTCCTTACATTAATTATGCCTCCAGTTACAGCAGTTTATTAAAGGAAAAGACAGACTCGATTTTGGCTCAGGTCATGATCTCAGGGCTCGTGAGTTTCTGAACGCTGCATGGGGCTCTACGCTGACAGCGTAGAGCCTGCTTGGATTCTCTCTCTCTCTCTCTCTCTCTCTCTCTCTGCACCACCCCTGCTCACATGTGGCAAAATCTCTCTTTCTCAAAATCAATAAATAAACATTTTTTAATTGTAGAAAGGAAAAGACATAGCATAGCAAATACCAGGCTATCTTTTTGTGCAGTGGTAGCTAAGTACTAAAGATAAATGATTTTATTGACCAGCTCTGTAGGATTAATTGATTTATAGATTATTAAATACTTGCACCTCATCAACTTCTATCAATAGGTAAAGATAAGTTCTAATTTTCAAACATACTCTTAGTCAAAGTAGAGTAAATGATACACATGCAAGGTGCACAGAAATAAAATGCATATATAATTACTCTTAGGCTGTATGTGTTAAAATGTAACTTGATGAAATAGAGATCTTAACAACAGTTAATGAATGTGTATAAACACAAACACCATTACAGTTGAATTTCAAATCTGTTCTTCTCTTACTATGTACACACACCTTCTTCCTTTATTCTCAGCTATGTTATATAAAAGTATGGCTCTGCTGAATTTGCTCTTTTCAATCTGCAACCAAAGCTATGAATAATAGAAGTAGGGGGTGGGAATGAGAACACAGCAAATGGGAAGTAAAATATGGCCAGAAAATGATTTTGTGATTTTTTATGTATGGTACGTTGTGAAAATGTATCCACAACTCAAACGACTTTGCATCATTGGCAGTGATGGTCGCATATTGGCAATCTTTCTTGTCTTTTTAAACTCTGAATCAATTCCCAGTCTACATGATTTAAGCATGTTTATGTCCCTGTTTCTTTGTGATGCTGCTAAAGAAATTACCACCATTGTCCACAATCACACTCAGCCTGACAGCTTCAATGCTGTCTTTCTTCACCTGAAATTTTTCCAGCTTTTCCTATAGGCATAAAACCAGTACCACTGAGAGAAGTTCTCATTTTTTCTCTTTTTGCTCATGTTGTGGATAATTGTTATAATGCTCCCTCTGTGCTTAGTCAAGGGAAACAATTTCCACTCCATTCCCTATGAGAGAAAGATCCCTTTCTCTAACCCTGCCTTATTTATTCCCCCCAACAGAATGAATAGAATGAGTGACTGTCTCATTCATGACATTGGGAAAATGCCCAATATGAATGCCCTGCTTACTCCTTTTGGTCCTCTCTCCTCTCCTTCAGACCTCCCTTCCTGATGTATTTTCCCCTTGAACAATAAACTCCCAGGGAATTGAGGGAGGCCAGGGAGTGAGGATGGCTGCTTACTCCTCTGTAACAGGGTAGGGGAGTTCACATACGGGTGGGGTGGGGAAATAGAAAGTACATTTTGGCCTCACTTTCTCCCTGTGACTCCTTTCCAGCTTTATTTGACCTTTACCTCCTTTACTGTAGGAACTATTTTCCCACTGGCTTAGAACACTTATAGCCTATGTAGAATATGGGGGCTCCAGGCTTAAAAATCCCAACTCAGAAATGACTATTCTAATTCCCGTGATATTAGAAAGAATACATACTACTTTTCCTCAGAATAACACCAGTCTTTCAACTAAAAAAAAAAAAAAAATTACAGAGGCAGCTGGGAGGTTTAGTTGGCTAAGTGTCTGACTTTGGCTCATGTCATGATCTCGAGGTTCATGAATTCGAGCATTACATCAGGCTCACTGCTGTTGGTGCAGAGCCCTCTTGGGATCCTCTGTCCCTCTCCCTCTTTCTCTGCCCCTTTCCCACTCCTGTCTCTCTCTTTCTCAAAATAAATAAATACACTTAAAACATACAAAAAATAAATTTAGAAGCCTTATTTCATCCCAGTGGGAAAACCCTTAGGATAGATTCAAGATGTACAAACACTGAAATTTTTTTGATTTTACATTCTTTCACATTCCAGCTCATGTTGGTTTTTATCTACCTGGTAAATATATCTTCCCCAGTAAGTGTGTTTTACATGTGAAAGAAACAAGAAACAGATATAATCTCATTATAGAGAAACCAACACACACACATATATGACTGGATACAAAAACTGTCCCACTCAACTACATGTCACACACATATGAAAATGCATTTGTTTGTCAACAGAAATTAAATGGTGCATATCTATTCAGACTTCTCTGATCAGTAAAAAGTGTTTTCTACCTTGTTTTGTAGGGTTTTTTGGGGTGTGAGTGTGTGTTGTTCTCCTTTTAACTTCCTCTTTAGGCTGATTTTGGATAGCAGCAACTGCTTTCCTCATGCCTCCCCACCCAAAACTGCAAACTATACAGTACATTGCATGTAGATGTTTATTGAATATTTTAATTTATTTAATGTATTAAGAAACACATCTAAGGAAAACCTTATGGATAGACTTATAGGCAAGACCCAAGCACACGTTCCCTGAGAAGCATGTGAAATGGAGATAACTATGATGCTGAATAAAAGACTGGATTTGAGAAGGTATGAGCAAGTAACATTTGATTAGAAATAAAGAGACTTGGAATAAATACGGGGGTACAACTGTCTAACAAAGTCGCCCCAGGATTTTGGCATTAAGTGTGCAGAATCAACATTCTCAGTAATCTCATAGAATAGCTATTCCATTTTCTCAAAGTTTTCATTACTTAATTTATATAAACTTTGGACTATTTAAAAATCACACTGAATATCCTTTCAATCTAACTCTTTTAAGTTGCTAAATTGTTTGATTTAACTCAGAAAAATCCTAAAAATTAAAAATTTTGTTCAATGGTTAGATTGTGCTTATTTTCCGAAACACATGAATAACTTCTCAGTAATTGTTTTACCTCTATTGTCAGTAAAATTTATTTTAAATGCAGAAAGGCTGCCATTTAATCTATTTTAAAAACTAATATGAAATGTTTTAATGTAATCACTCAAACCTAAGTTCGATCAATCAGAAAACAGTTCATTCTGCCTTGCTCTTTTGTTATTCATGTGTTATTTTCCTATAATATCAGATCCCAGCTCCTAGTTAATAGCTAAATTTAATCAGTTGTTTTAAACTATAAATTTCTTAACAGTATTATACAAATTACACATATAAATTGCATTATTGTTATTATATAAATGATGACATCACTTATTTATATACATGATAGCACCATAATTAAATTGGGTATATGTGATTGTATATTTGAACTCAAGGTGGTGGTCTACCTTACTCCACTTCAAGAACTGAAAGTTATGATTGAAGAAAATAGGAGATACAACATAATGTGAAGGTAAGTTGAAAAATGAAAATCCACATTGTGTTTTAGCCTTGATAATGGAAGGAGGGAGGGAGAGAGGGAGAGCAAATGAACATAATAGTAACATGATCTTTGCCTTCAGACTAAAAAGAAAAAAATGTTTTACAGATAGCGAGAGTCCTTCCCAGAGTTTATAATGCTTTCCTCAGCAAATAAGTTGATTGCAAGTGAATAATTTTTCAGGTGACATAACACTTGCAACTCTAGAAGACAACTCACATTTCCATTCTGAAGAGTTCTATGATAAACAAGTTATTTTATCTGATATACAGTGACAGATGATTAAGATAGTGCATTATACTGTATTCAGAATTCTTGTTTTCAAGACTATCAATCCAACCATAATGGTATGTTATAAAAGCATGTACACTCGGACAATTCCTCTCATAACAATAGCATTCCAAATGTTTCTGCAGATGTTTGGTGAAGATTGCTTTTGTGACAAGAATGGATGTTTAGATGCTTATAAGCATAAAAATCTAACACAAGAACAAGGAGAAACATTCTCCCACGAGAGTTAGATTTGTTCCTCTCAAGCAGTTTGGAACTAAAGTTTCAATGTGGAACACTGAATAGTAAGTTTTTATCCATATTCCAGAATAATGTATATTATATCACCATTTTTAATGGAGCAGAGAGAGTATCTCTCCCAAGAAACAAAGCTTTATTTTACTTTACAGGAAAAATGTCAAGACTTTACTATATAAAAAGTGGGTTCAGATTCCACTCAGTTATTTAGCAGCATGGCAATAGACAATGGGACTATAAACTAAATAAACAATATAAAAAGTTGATATTCCACCAACCTGTATTTGTCCATTAAAGCCACTGTTAAGCCTGATGGACATTGCAACTGCTAATACTCTTACTGTTTATTTCCTACTTCCTTCTGTAGCATTATAATAAGTAATCACAGTTGAGGCAAAGTGTTCTCCCTTTTTTTATTGGAACATACAGAATCTATTATATGCAACTACTGAAAAGTTTTTATATGAAAAACAAAACTTTCCAATAGCTGCATAACAAAAGGAACTAGAGACTCTGGTACCTAGAGAATTACGGATGCATTAATGATTATTTTCCATTATTCCAGTGTATTTATTCTTACATACATCCTGTTCCTAAATGACTTAAAGTTAACTTAGTATTTACATCAAAAATTTTCCATATTTTTAAAGTTTTTACTTAAATTCCAGTTAGCTAACATATAGTGTAATATTGGTTTCAAGTGTACAATATAGTAATTCAACAGTTCCATACAGCACCATACAGCACTGGTGCTCATCACATGTGTAGTCCTTATTCTCCATTATCTATTTTACCCATCCCCCTCCCTACCTCCAAGCTGGTAACCATCAGTTTGTTCTCTATTCTTAAAAGTCCTTGTCTTTGTTTGCCACCTCCACTCCTTTTTCCCCTTTGTTCACTTGTTTTGTTTCATAAATGAACATATGAGGAAAATCATATGGTATATGCTTTTCTTTTACTGACTTATTTCACCTAGCTTAATACTGTCTAGCACCAGCCATGTTACTGCAAATGGAAAGATTTCATTCTTTTTTATGACTAATATTCCATTGTATATGTATACCATTTCTTCTTTATCCATTCACCAGTTTATGCACACTTGGGCTGCTTCCATATCTTGGCTAGTGTAGATAATGCTGCTATAATTATTGGAGTGCATGTAATCCTTTGAAACAGCATTTTTGTATCCTTTGTGTAAATACCTGGTAGTGCAATTGCATGATCATAGGATAGTTCTATTTTTAACTTTCTGAAGGACCTCTATACTGTTTTCCACATTGGCTGCACCAGTTTACATTCCCACAATCACTGAAAGAGGGTCCCCCTTTCTCCACATCCTCACCAACACCTGTTGTTGATTTTAGCCATTCTTACAAGTGTGAAGTGATATCTCATTGTAGCATTGATTTGTATTTCCCTGATGATGAGTGATGTCGAGCAGCTTTTCATATGTCTGTTGGCCATCTGCATGACTTCTATGGACAAATGTCTGTTCATGTCTTCTGCCCATTTTTAATTAGATTATTCTTTTTAGGGGTGTTGAGTATTAAAAGTTCTTTATATATTCTGGATACTAACACTTAACAGATATTTCATTTGCAAATGTTTTCTCTCATTCCATAGGTTGCCTTTCAGTTTTATTGATTGTTTCCTTCACTGTGCAGAAGATATGTATTTTGAAGAAGTCTCAATAGTTTATTTTTACTTTTGTTTCCCTTGCCTTAGGAGATATACCCAATAAGCAGTTGCTATGGCTGATGTCAAAGAGGTTACTGCCTTCATTCTCCTCTAGGATTTTTATGGTTTGAGGTCTCACATTTAGGTCTCTAATCCATTTTGAATTTGTTTTTGTGTTTGGTGTAATAAAGTGGTCCACTTTCATTCTTTTGCATGTTACTGTCCAGTTTTCCAAAACACTATTTGCTGAAGAGGCTATATTTTTTTTCCACTGAATATTATTTTCTTGCTTTATCAAAGTTTAATTGACTATATAGTTGTGGGTTCATTTCTGGGGTTCTATCCTGCTCCATTGATCTATGTGCCTATTTTGGTGCCAGTACCATACTGTTTTGATTACTATAGATTTGTAATATAACTTGAAGCCTGGAATTGTAATGGCTCTAGCTTTGCTTTTCATTTTCAAGGTTGCTTTGGCTATTCAGGGTCTTTTGTGGTTCCATACAAATTTTAGGATTGTTTGTTCTAGCTCTGTGAAACACGCTATTGGTATTTTGACAGGGTTTGCTTTAAATGTGTAAATTTCCTTGAGTAGTATAGACATTTAGTAACATTTGTTCTTCCAATCAATGAACATGGAATGTTTTTCCATTTCTTTATGTCATCTTCAATTTGTTTCATCCATGTTTCATATTATCAGAGTACACACCTGTCACTTCTTTGGTTAGATTTATTCCTAGGCATCTTATTATTTTTGGTTCAATTATAAATGGAATTGTTTTCTTAATTTCACTTTCTGCTGCTTCATTATTAGTGTACAGAAAGTGACAGATTTCTGTATATTGATTTTGTATTCTGGGACTTTACTGAATTCATTTATCAGTTCTAGGATTTTTTGGTGGCGTTTTTTTGGGTTTTCTATACGGAGTATCATGTCATCTGAGAAAGAGTGGAATTTTGACTTCTTGCTTGCTGATTTGGATACCTTTTATTTTTTTGTTGTCTCATAGTTGTGTCTAGGACTTCCAGTACTATGTTGAATGAAAGTGGTTAGAGTGGACATCCCTGTCTTATTCCTGACTGTAGAAGAAAAGCTCTCAGTTTTCCCCCATTTAGGATGATATTAGCCATGGATTTTTTTATATATGGTCTTTATTATATTGAGGAATATTTCCTATAAATGTACTTTGTTGAGGGTTTTTATCATGAATGGATGTTGTAAGTTGCCATACATTTTCTTTCTGCAACTATTGAAATGATCACATGGTTCTTATCCTTTGTTTTACTAATACGGTATATCAGGTTGATTGATTTGTAAATATTGAACCACCTTGCAACCTAGGAATAAAACTCCTTCGCCATGTTGAATGGTTATTTTTAATGTTTTTATTTATTTTGAGAGAGAGAGAGGGAAGGGCAGAGAGAGAGGAGACAGAGAATCACAAGCAGGCTCCCCACTGTCAGCACAGAGCCCCAGATGGGGCTCTATCCCATGAAATGTGAGATCATGACCTGAGCTGAAATCAAGAGTTGGACACTCAACTGACTGAGCCACCTAAGTGCCCCAAAGTGAATGATGTTTTTAATGCATTGTTGGATTCAATTTGCTAGTATTTAATTGAGAATTTTATATCTGTGCTCATCATGGATATTGGCCTGTAATTCTATATTTTAGTGCAGTCTGTAATCTGGTTTATTTATCAGGGTAATGCTGGCTTCATGGAATGAATTTGGAAGTTTTCCTTTCTTTTCTATTTTTTGGAATAGTTTGAGAAGAATAGGTATTTACTTTTCTTTAATGTTTGGTAGAATTCCCCTGGGAAGCTGTCTTGCCCTGGACTTTTATTTGTTTATGTGTTTGTTTTATTTATTTTTGAATACTGATTCAATTTCCTTGCTAGTTATCAGTCTGGTCAAGTTTTTTATGTCTTCTTGTTTCTGTTTTGGTAGTTTATATGTGTCTAAGACTTTGCCCATTTCTTCCATGTTCCCCAATTTGTTTGCAGATCATTTTCACAATATTCTCTCATAATTTTTGTATTTCTGTGGTATTGGTTATTTCTCCTCTCACATTTTTTGTTTGATTTAATTGTGTCATTTCTCTTGTCTTTTTGATAAGTCTGCCTAGAGGTTTATCAATTTTATTACTTTTTTCAAAGAACCAGCTTCAGGTTTCATTGTCCTGTTCTATTATATTTTTAGTTCTATATTGCCTATTTTTGCTCTAATCTTTATTATTTCCTTATTTCCTTCCTTCTGCTGGCTTTAGGCTCCATTTGTTGTTCTTTTTCTAGCTCCATTAGGTGTAAGGTGAAGTTGCTTATTTGAGATTTTTCTTGCTTCTTGAGGTAGGCCTGTATTGGTATATACTTCATTTTTTAGGATCGCTTTTACTGCATCCCAAAAGTTTTGGACCATTGTGTTTTTATTTTCACTTGTTTCCATGTATTTTTTTTTTCTTTTTTGCTTTCCTAGTTGACCCATTTATTATTTAGTAGCATGTTCTTTAACCTCCATGTATTTGTGGTCTTTCCAAATTTTTTTTTTCTCATGGTGGACTTCTAATTTCATAGTATTATGGTCAAAAAAGGTGCATGGCAGGATTTCAGTCTTTTTGTATTTGTGGAGGCCTGTTTTGTGACCTAGTATGTGATCCACTCTGGAGCATGTTCCATGTGCACTTGAAAATAATTTGTATTCTGCTGTTTTAGGATGAATTATTCTGAATATAACTGTTAAGTCCATCTGGTCCAGTGTGTCATTCAAAACCATTGTTTCCTTGTTCATTTTCTGTTTAGATAATCTGCCCATCAAGTGGGGGTGTTAAAGTCCCCTACTATTATTGTGTTATTAATTATCAATTAATAAAAAATTAACAATTTATGTTTGTTATTAATTGTTTTATATATTTGGGTGCTTCATGATGCGGGTATAAATATTTACAGTTGTTATATCTTTCGTTATATCTTCTTGATGGAATGTCCCCTTTATGATCATATAATGCCCTTTTTTGTCTCTTTTTACAGTCTTTGTTTTAAAGTCTAGTTTCTCCAATGTAAGTATTGCTACTCCAGCTTTTTTTGACATCCATTTGGGTGATAATTATTTCTCCACCCCCTCACTTTCAATCTGCAGGTGTCTTTAGGTCTAAAATGAGTCTTGTAGGTAGGATAAGATGAGTCTTTTTTGTTTGTTTTTGTTTTGTTTTGTTTTGATCTATTCTGATACCCCAGTCTTTTGATTGGGGCATTTAGTCCATTTACATTCAAAATATTTATTGATAGATATGTATTCATTGTCATTTTGTTACTTGTTTTGTTGTTTCTGGAGAGTTTTTTGATTCTTTCTTGTCTTTGTCGCTTTAGGTCTATCCTTTCCACTCAAAGAGTCTCCTTGAATATTTCGCGTAGGGCTCATTTAGTGGTCATGAACTTATTTAGCTTTTGTTTGGAAAACTGTTTATCTTTCCTTCTATTCTGAATGAGAGCCTTGCTGGGTAGAGTATTCTTGGGTGCCATTTTTTTCCAATTCAGCACTTTGAATATAATATGCCACTCCCTTCTGTCTTCCAAATTCCTTGAGACATCTCTAGTTACCCTTAATAGATTTTCCCTTGTAAGTTAAGGACTTCTTTTGTCTTGCTGCTTTTATTTATTTATTTAAAAAAAATTTTTTTAACCTTTATTTATTTTTGAGACAGAGAGAGACAGAGCATTAACGGGGGAGGGGCAGAGAGAGAGGGAGACACAGAATCGGAAACAGGCTCCAGGCTCTGAGCCATCAGCCCAGAGCCCGACGCGGGGCTCGAACCAACGGACCGTGAGATCGTGACCTGAGCTGAAGTTGGACGCTTAACTGACTGAGCCACCCAGGTGCCCCTGTCTTGCTGCTTTTAAGATATTTTCTTTATCACTGTATTTGGCAAATGTAATTACAACATGTCTTAGTATTGGTGTACTTTTGTTGATTTTGATGGGAATTGTCTGTGCCCCCTGGATCTGGATGTCTGTTTCCTTCCAAATAATAGGGAAGTTTTCTGCTTTATTTCTTGAAATAAATTTTCAGCCTTCATTTCTCTCTCTTCTTCTGGGACTCCTAAAATACAAATGTTATTACATTTGATGGAGTCACTGAGTTCACTCTATCTATTCTCCTGTTGTATAATTATTTCTCTCTATTGTTCAGCTTCATTATTTTCCATAATTTTGTCTTCTAGGTCACTAATTCATTTCTCTGATTCTTCCAACTTGCTGTTAATTGCATCAAGTGTGTTTCCAATCTCATTTATTGCAATCTTCACTTCTGATTGATTCTTTTTTAATTCTTTTATCTCAATTATAAGGGTCTCCCTGATGTCCTCTATTCTTTTCTCAAGCCCAGTGAGTATCCTTATAATTGTTGCTTTAAATTCTTCATCAGACATGTTACTTATATAGTTTTGCTTACATCTCTGGCCATGGCCTTATCTTGTTATTTTATTTGGAATAAATTTCTCCATCTTTGCATTTTGTCTAAGTCTCTGCCTCCTTCTCTATGTTATAAAAGCCAGTTATTTCTCCTGCTCCTGAACATAATGGTCTTATGCAGAAGTCATATAGTTCCCAGGGTATGGTGCTTCAGGGAGTGTCTCTGGTGTGTGCCAAGTGTGCTACGCTATGGTGTTTTTGGCTGCTCTGTCCTTCACATCAGTCATCTGCAGAGGCTCTACTTGCCTAATGTGGGCAGTGTTTGGTCCCCAAGCCTGAATGTGGTGAGTTTTAACTACATGTTCTCTGGTCTGCCTGTAAAATGAGACCTGACACCAACTGTACCTGAACTGGGGCTCTGCAGAACTCACTGGTGGGGAGACATGGTGTGGGCAGGGGTTTCTGCTGGTCTTCTGGGGGAGGGCCCTGCCGCACTGGGACTCAGGCAAGCTTGACCAGGAAGGGTAGTTCTGCCAGAGCACATGGATGTGGGGCTCGGTATAAACAAATTAAGCAGTGAGTGATGGTGCTGAGCTGCTTCCCTTGGGTGGTTCTGTGTTTATGCTGAGGGGCGGGGGAGGGAAATGGTACCAGCCAAATCTCTTGTTCCCAGAGAGGCATCTCTGTGAATGTTGCCTCTGTAACCTCCTCCCTATGTGACCCTGTCATCCTTCAGATCAGTTTCCACACTGTGTCTAGGTTTTTTGCCTGTCTTCTCTCTAGGAGCAGTGCAGTGCCCTCAGAGCTCCATCTCAGTAAAACCTACTGACCTTTAGAAGTCCAGGCTTTAGAGACCTGGGGTGGGCAGTGTCCTGTGCAGGTCTTTTGGGGAAGGGGCCCACATGCTGGGACTAAGGCAAGCTTGACTGAGAAGGGAAGTACCACCAGAGCACAGGGCCGGTGGGGCTTGGGGTTAGCAAGTTATGCAATCAGTGTCTGCACTGAGCTGCTTCTCTCAGGTGGGTCTGTGTTTATATAGGGGTGTGAAGGAGGAGATGGGCACAGGCAGTTCCTCTTTTCCTCAGAGAGGCGTCTCTGGGAATGCTGCCTCTCAGGGACACACTCTAAGAAGCATGATAATATCCCCACTGTATGCCCCAAGCATTTTTCAGATCTCTGTTTCCACACTGTCTGCCTCTGGGTTGTTTGCCCTCCTTCTCTCCAGGAGCAGAGCAGTGTCCTTCAGGCTCTACCCCAGCCACTCTGGCTTACCGTTAAAACTCCAGGCTTTAAGCCCCGCAGGTTGCAAGAACGCATGAAATTCAGCCCTTCTCGTTTTCCAAGCCAATGGCTTTGGGGAAATGCTCTCTTTGTGTATTTCCCTATATGTTCCTCTCTCTCTCACTCTTGTCCATGACCATGGCTCCCCTCACTCCGCAGCACCATGTTTCTCTCCTGAACCACATCTCTGCCCTTCCTACCTTCTTCAGTGTGGACTTTTTTCTCCCTTTAGTTATGGAGTTTGTTTAGTCAGTCTTCAGGTTGATAACTAAGTTATTTAGGATGATCTGATAGCCAACTAGCTGTGCTTGTGAGACAAGAAGAGCCTAGGGTTCACCTCCTCCACCACTGTCTTCCTCTCTAAAATTTTCCTACTTGGATATATTTCTCTTTCAATTATACATTCCTTGAGACCAGAGAACCTTTTTTTAATATTAATTGAAAAGTGCTTACAATCTAGTATCATAGTTTATAAATGTAGCACAGGGTTTATGAGCACTCAATAATGCAGATAATGATGGCAATAGTATTTGATAATATGTAAGCAATGCTTTCCAGGTTAAAAAAAAAAAAAGAAAATTATACTTTGATTAGCAAGGAAACTATTATTTTGATTTAAGAATTTTTTCAATTATGCTATAACTAATTACATTATTTTTAAAATAGCATGAACCAGAAAATAAGATTAATCGTACACTTTAATTAGTTTTTAATTACCTAACTGGTTTCAACACAAAGAAAACCATGTTAAGTAAATCAACACAGCACACTTTTAGAAATTATCAAAATTTCAATAAGTTAATGAGAATCTAATGTCTCATTATCATTCATTTTTATTGACTTCAGTTTGTTGGAAATGCATTAAGGTATTTATATATATGAACCTAATTTTGGTGGAGGTGAAAACAACCCTATGTTAGAAATACTTTGCAAAGAGTTTCTATTGATAATATAGACTGATACATTTGAAAGATACAGGATTTGTAGTTGGATTTCAGGTCTAGCCTGACAACACTTATTAGTGAACAAATATCCATATTGTGTTATAAAGACTTCGGGTCCCTGTGTTGATTGAGCTTATAGCCTAGTGGGTGGTGTACTGTATCAAATTATCAAATTTTTTCTTAAATGTGAAAATAAATATCCAAATTAAAACAAAAAACAAAAACTTATAGAGATTCTGTTTCCATTATTTTATGCAAATTTTAAAGGTCAGTTGACAAGGAGGTGAAGGATGATTTTCCTAAGGACCTGCCAAAGGACTGAGATCTGAAAATCAAATAGGAACTAGTTAGGTAAAAGGAATGGAAGAAAGGCTAAGTGCCAGTGTCCTGCAGTATGTGGAGGCAGAGAAGAATCAGGAAGAAAAGGTCACAATGGCAGAGCAGAGAGCCAGGAGAAATTGAAACAAGATGAGGCTAGAAGGACAGGGAGGGCCAGACTTTACAGGCCCTTGTAAACATCAAGTTTTTCTTGAGTTTGCAAGCGTGATTCCAGAACGACAGTCGAATCATCAAATGTGCATTTTGAAGAAAAACAATGAAAGTAAACACAAAACAAAAATTAAACTGAAGTGTCTATAGTGGAATGTAACAATGGAGGAAAATAGCTCAGACAGGACTGTTGAGGAAATAGCAATGAAAGATTTAGAAAAGTTACTCAACTCCTCTGGATGTCATTCTTCTCAAACGTAAAATAAGGATTGCCCTGGATGGCTTCAAAGACCCCTTCCATGTCTAACATTCTATGATTCAGGTGGTTGGACAGTGAAATCTGTACTTAATGGCCAGGATACTGGTTATTGAAACTTTGTCTCCAATTTCAATCTATCTCTGTAATTTCAAACCCATATTTTCCACTACATCCTTATCATCAATAATAATAGCAAAAAGATAAGTAACAGAACAAAATTAAATGTACCTCTAAATAAACAATAGACTTGTAAATTATAAAAGTCCTACCTCTGGATGATAGTGAAAATACTGCTTATCAAACCTATAAATGCAGTAAAAGCAGTACTTTTATAGAAGGAAACATATAGACTTAAGGGATTACATTAGAAAGAAGTAAAGGCTAAGAGTTAAGTTAAAAATCCAAAATTAGAAGTCAAGAAAAAAAAAAAAAACGGAATTACCCAAATTACACAGTAGATAGAAAATACTACTGTTAAGAAGAAATCAATGAAAAGAAAAACAAAGGAGGGGCGCCTGGGTGGCACAGTCGGTTAAGCGTCCGACTTCAGCCAGGTCACGATCTCGCGGTCTGGGAGTTCAAGCCCCGCGTCAGGCTCTGGGCTGATGGCTCAGAGCCTGGAGCCTGTTTCCGATTCTGTGTCTCCCTCTCTCTCTGCCCCTCCCCCGTTCATGCTCTGTCTCTCTCTGTCCCAAAAATAAATAAACGTTGAAAAAAATTAAAAAAAAAAAAGAAAAGAAAAACAAAGGAGAAACAATTAAGTAGAATGACTAATAAAATTAGCAAGCCTCTGGAAAATAAATAAGAACAAAAGAGAGAAGCAAGCAAAAGCATTAGAAATTAAAAGCAAGACAGGACTATACATGTGGCAGGAAGTAAAAGATAAAAATATTATCAACAGTTTTATGTACAATATATTTGAAGTTTAGGTGAAATGGAAAATTCCAAAATAAAAATTACTAAAACCAATTCAGGAAGAAAATAAAAATACGTTTGTATCTTTTTAAATAAGTGTCATTTAAAAAATGAGTATAAAATCTTCCCAGAAAAACACCAGAAGCTCACATTTTTACAGGTGAATTCTTGTGAATATTAAATAATACCAACAATCATTCTCTTTCAGAAATGAAAAAGAGGTAACATTACCCTGTACATATACTCCATATCATCTACGAAAGCCCAATATAACCTTGTTTTCAACCCACCAGAGAAAGGCAAATCAAGAAACAAATTTACACAGGAATCTTACTCATGTAATGTGGATACCAAAATCCTAAAGAAAATCATAGCAAACCAAATCCAGTAAATGCTAAGAGAAAATATCTGATATATTGTGTTTATTCTAAGAATGACAGATTGATTCAAAATTAGCAAATCTATTAATATAATTAGTACATTAAAATATCAGAAACAAAAAATTAGTATGTTTATCTCACAGAACTATGTAATACAGCAAATACCATACCCAATGGCGACATTTTAAAAGCATTCTAGAAATCAGATAAATTTACCCATGCTATTTCTATTCAACACTGTATTATGAATTCTAGCTAGTACAATTGTACAGGAATAATTAATAAAAGCCTCAGAAAATTAGGATAAAATTGTCATTACTTACAGATAATGTTATACTTTTAAAATTAATAACATTGTTTGGCAAGATGTCTGGATATAAGTTTAATATATCAAAAATATTTTCCCTTTACCTTTCAATTTGTTAATGTTCATAGGTATTTTAACTACCATTCTTTCTGGGGAAGATAAATTAAAGCTCTATATGATGTGAAGCCACACTCATACACTCTGTTTTTCTTCATATGTTAATCCAATAAATCTAGACTTATTTACTGAGCAAAGTTATATACAAATATTTTAAATATATGTATTTATTCTATATTCTAAGTCCTGAAATTCTAGAAATCAGAAGTCAGAAAAGCAAATTTTACATTGTTAAAAAAACAAAGTTACTCACTCAAAGGAAAATCCAGAAGTTTTGAAAACAGACATTCATTTCTAAAATGATTCATACATATTTAATCAATAGATAAACATTTTCATTTCTCAAACCAAAAGTAATAAATCTTTTATTCTGTGACGATACTATGGTAGACTATGAATATTTAATTACATTTTCCAAACTCTTTCTTTGCTGTGAAGACTGAGCAGAGTGTTGCCATGTATATTGTTACGGGAACTGAAGTAGTTTAAAAGTAAACGTGAGTGAATTGGTTCACATATTAGTCATATGGCAGGCAGCCAAGTCTGGAAAGCTCTGTGCAGCTTTGGGAGTAGAAATGGATGAAAGAAGAGACTTTTATTTCAGCAGAATTTTGCTGTTGAGATTTGATCTTCATGCTGAAAATCTGTGGCACTATTAACCTTGACACAAGGCTAGTATTCATTTTTTTTTTTAATTTTTTTTTAACGTTAATTTAATTTTGAAAGAAGGAGACAGAGCATGAGGGGGAGAGGCACAGAGAGAGCAGGAAACACAATATTGGAAGCAGGCTCCAGGCTCTGAGCTGTCAGCACAGAGGCCAATGCAGGGGTCAAACTCAAAGACTGTGAGATCATGGCCTGAGCTAAAGTCGGAAGCTCCCCACCCAGGCGCCCAGCTAATGTTCATTTTGTTTTCTTCATCTAGTCATTCCCTCTGCTGCCTTTCTGATACCTGTTCTCCCTTCCTGTTTACAGAGGGAATCTTGATTCCTGCCCCCCACCTCCCTGCACAGGTACCGGGGTGTGCCCGCTAAACATATTTGCTCCCTCTAGCTCTTTAGCATCTATAAATGACATGTAGCACAATTCTAGGCTATAAGCTATAGGCAGCAGTTGGTGCCTGTCAAATTTTCTAAGTAAACATTCTCTGGGAAATAAACCCTGGGACCCTTCTTTTTCCTTCCTGCCTCCAATCCAGACACAAAAATTCAGATGTACAATAGCCTCTCTTGTGCCGATGATGACAAAAGCCACCTATTATGTTAATGAAACCAGAAGAAAGAAAGAGAAGACTACTGCTAACCCATTTGGTACCTTGGGAATTAGAAGTAAGGTATTCCCTCTGGAAAAAAGGAAGTCTGAACCATTCACAGTCCCCTTTTCACACACAGATGTCCTGCTGCAGGACCTAAACTGCTCAGTAACTCATGGTAACCCTAAGAAAAAGTCCAGGACCTTACTAATTTCACTGAGGCACTGTTTCAGCCTTAGATTGCTAGTCCCATATTTCCTGTGCTTGAAACAGATAAATTGTATGACAGTGGTACAGTTTTTGTTTGTTTATTACTCATAGCCAAATGTATCATTATCATTGCCGTTTTATACTCATATATATATATATATATATATATATCTGCTGATGAATATGTATTCAAAACATAAACTGTTATTTTCCTAAGTAAAATAATATTACTATATGTAATATTTTTCAAGTTAAAAAATTTTTAATTTCATTGGAAATTTAAATTTAAGAAAATCGAACTTGTTTTTAAAACTGGTACCCAGTATTTTACTCATATAAACAAATATGTGAACACAGATAACATCTGTGAGATCCCTTCTAAACCCTTTGCTGAGCAAAATAAGCAATTAAATCATTTTGACACTTTAAAAAATAGCAAACTGGTTTGAGATAGACCTTAAAGACTGATACTCTCCATATTATAAAAATGTAAAAGTATTAAATAACATAAGAAAAAAATAATATAATTTGGGAGAGAGAACAGATGAATGCAAAATAAAACACCATATGGACAAAGTCACCATAAAGACACTGAGTTGTCTTAGGCATATCTATCCCAGTTGCTTCCACTGTAAAGTGAGCAAATGTATTAAATTATCTTAAGATTATCTTCAGCTTTAGCACAAATATTTATGAATTTGAAATGATCATAAGTGAAATTTAATGTTGTTGTCTGTAAAAATTCACTCATTTCTTCAGCCAGTATTTCGTGGAGTGTCCATTGCCTAACGATGGGGAATGTAGAAGGCATCAGGGTACATAATCAAGGTTGTCACCTTTAAGTCAGACCTCAGAAAGGCAGAAACAAGAGGAAAGTCCCTCAGTCTCTGAGGCAGGATTTTAGAGCATAGCGAAAGGAGTTCTAGTCTTAGGAAAAGCGAATTCTGTGTAAGGAATGCCCCATGGGGCTATATACTCATAAGCTATTGTGCCAACAATGTCTTTCTTATTCTCTTCAGCAGAAAATTTATGCCAAACTGATTATAATGTGGGGCTGAAAGCTTCAAATTAGACTGATTAGACTGTTGGAACTTTACATGAAAGACAATCTTTTTTTTGTTGTTTATGAAAAAAATGGTTCAAGGTTTAATCTCAGCTAAATAGCCTGAATATATATATTTTTAAATATTCTTCATCCAGATTACTTCTATTTATATCATTATGTGTAAGTTAGGTCATCTTTCATCAGTAAAATTTCAATTTACTTGAAAAACAGATTAATGTTTTAGAGATCTTAAGTGTTTTTGAAAAAGCGGGCGGGGCGCCACAATTTCCTTGGGTACTAAGCTAAAAATACAGAGTCCCGGGCATAACCTAAACTGACAGAATCAGAATGTCTAAAAATGAGACCTATGAGTCTGCATTTTTAGTAGGCTTTCTGGGTGGTAACCACTAAAGCTTAAGAACTACTATTCTTCACTTATTCATAACAGAGACCATCTGCTTATCTATATTGAAAAGGCAACATGGACAGTCACCAAACACCTGTCCTCATAATTGCCAGCTACTCTGCCCTTTCAGCCTGGTTGGATTTCTTCCTGTTGGCTATAGCTAGGTCTAGCTTTCCAGTGCCTACACAAGTCTAATGGATATTCATCTTTTACAGGTTTAGTTATTTACTATTGGTACTTAAACCCTACCTATAGGGATATGTCCATATCTTTTTTTTTTAATTTTTTTTTTCAACGTTTATTCATTTCTGCGACAGAGAGAGACAGAGCATGAACGGGGGAGGGGCAGAGAGAGAGGGAGACACAGAATCGGAAACAGGCTCCAGGCTCTGAGCCATCAGCCCAGAGCCCGACGCGGGGCTCGAACTCCCGGACCGCGAGATCGTGACCTGGCTGAAGTCGGACGCCCAACCGACTGGGCCACCCAGGCGCCCCTAGGGATATGTCCATATCTTAAAGAGACAATAAGTGTTCTTTTGCTGCCATGTTGTTTTCTTGATATCATGCTAAAAGGCTGTTTTAGGGCCAACTGCCTAACCACTCCTATTTCTATCTTTATAGTTTAGTTGATCAAAGAGCTCTTTTTTGCTGGAGAAGTAACATGAGATTAGTATTCCAGGCATACTACCTTTTTTTTTTTTTTTTCATTCATTTGGCATACGCCTTAGGCTGTATGTCTACTGAAGCTATTGGAAATATTTTCAGACCTATATATTAAATCAAAGAAAGGACATACATTGAATACACATTCTGAATAATAGCTAAAAATAAAATTTTCTGTAAAAACATAAATATCTATGGTTCTTTTTCATTTGATTAATATAATGTGTTTTTGATTATTCATTTAATAAGCTTTTTATTGTGCAATTACTATGTGCTAGCCACTGTGTTAGATCATAGGGAAACAGAAATGAAAATGAGAAGAAAAGGCCACTCCCTTTAGAAGTTGAGAATAAAATCTATATAGGAATTGCTCTTGGAAGTAGTCATCTTAGTAACCAATTCTTCATAAAATTATCTTCACAAAATTTTTAAATCATATCAACTTGTAACAAATATTTGGGTACAACTTATTAGGGAGATGGGGAAGGACTGAAATCTATAGAAACTCAGATATCTAAAATTGACTAAATTATTGAATTGGGATGAATTTCCAAGAAAGAATTAAATTGAGCCACTCATGTAGCCCAGGGACAAATCAGTGAAGTGAGAGACTCCTGAAGAACATCAGATTATTTAATAAGAAAAATAAAAAGAAAATGTACTTTTCTTTTTTTTTTTTTTTTCTTTTCTTGTGTCAATATAGTTTAGTAGACTTGTAACTCTGCTCAAGGTAAAACAATTTTGGGAAAGCATTGTTTTTGCTATAAATGATTCTGTACTCAGCATTTTGAATAATTCATTTATTCATTCAATATTCATTCAGTGCCTATTTTGAAACCTCCTTGATTTATCCCATTTTGCTGGAGATAAAATAGTGAGTAAGAGCCCATGTTTCCTGTCCTTACGGAAATTCCATTTGTGAGAGGTAGACTGATGTTAATCAAATTATGTCCAAAAGTTGTACTTGTAAAAGGAAACATTTCCTATGGAAATATATGATGTGAGAAGAGAGTAAAATAGGAATTGGACTGGTCAGGGAAATCTTGGAAGGCTTCTCTGAGGAGCTGCTGTGCATATGAGATCTGAAGACCATGAGATGAGGGAGATGGCAGAACATTCATGTTCACAGGCTCTTTCTACTCTGGAGGGAAAGCAGCATATTTGAAAATCTAAGTATAAGCACAATTTCATTTTTGAAAAATTATAAAAGGAAAACCAAGCTATAGCTGAGAGCAAAATGGATCTATTTCCCAATAAAGACAGAATTTTAAGAGGGAGAGTATCTCATGAACAATAAAGAAAATAAGTTAAACTGATTGGCTTCAGATAACACAACTACAAATAATAAAAAAGATCAGCTGCTATTGAGTACACTAGGTTTCTAAGAAATCCCTGATTGTTGGGGTGCCTGGGTGGCTCATTTGGTTAAGCATCTGACTTCCGCTCAGGTCATGGTCTCATGGTTGTGAGTTTAAGGTTCATGAATTCAAGATTAATGAATTCGAGCCCTGCTTCAGGCTCTGTGCTGACAGCTCAGAGCCTGGAGCCTGCTTTGGATTCTGTGTTTCAATCTCTCTCTCTCTCTCTTTCTCTCTCTCTCTCTCTCTCTCTCTCTCTCTCTCTCATGCTGGGTCTCTGTCTCTTAAAAAATGAATAAACATGAAAAGGAATAGAAAAGAAAAGAAAAGAAAAGAAAAGAAAAGAAAAGAAAAGAAAAGAAATCCCGGATTGCTTAGATCAAGCTGTAATCAGTGCCTTTCTTGTAATTTCTACCTCCCATATGGCATGGGCACTGAGCTGTTAAAATGAATGTCTTTTGTCAAATGCAGGCCCTGGAATAAAATCTAACCATTTATGCTATAAATTCTCAAATGACTTCAAATTACAGACCCTCTCTCATTCGTGATTAATATTAATAGTGACAAAATTCACCAAAATAGAAACCAAAATAAAACTACCAAGAAAAACTGTTAAGCTGCTATTATCATAGCCTTCCTATTCGGAACTGCAGTGAAAAAGACCAAGAGTGGAAACATTTATGGGACAGAAATCAAGAGCAACTACTGCCACTACCTACTTCAGTGTTCCAGATCAAATTAATTAACTTTTCAGAGAATGACCTATAAAGTAACAAAGGAAAAATTGGTACTGAAGCTGTGAATTATAAGACAAGCTACAATAAACAAACAAACAAACAAACAATTCCAAAGCTTGCTTTAAATTTTCAGACTGAATTTATTTCTGCTTTGCTTATCAAGTTTCTAAAAACCATTCTTACACAACAATTCAACCTTTCACTTTTCTGACTATTAATAGTGGAAAATTGACCTTGAATTTAGTATAAACTGAGCTTGACTATTGTCTTTCAACAAGGCAAATTTACTAAGCAATAGAAATCAATTGTACTGGAAAGGTGACTAGAGGCAGGGATGGAAAACCATGCTTCCTCCGTTTTGTTAACACAGGTGATTCATTTGTAAATGTAAAAATTCCTCCATTTTTACCAGCCTTTGGTTCTCAGCTGGTGTATATAAAGTATTCATTTACAATTCGTAAAACAAATATTGCACCCTAGAGAGCTTAAGACCAAGAGCAGCCTCCTTAGCAAGCTAAAAGGAAGACATAGGACTCAAGGAAATCTTTTAACCTCTTTGACTTAATGAAGACTTTCTTAGTTTTAGATAATTTAAACAAGTTTAAAAGAGCTATAATAATTGTGTGTAGAAATACATTTTCCCAATTGTTTTCCAGAAGATTGAATTTGTGATTCTAAAAAAATACCCCCAAAGGGTATTTTAAATTCAGAGATTGTTGGGGAGAAAATGGAAATGGAAGGAAATTGTTGATATCAAGGAATCATCCAGCATCTGAATCTCAGGAAAATGATGACAAGGAGGACCTAAATGAAAATGCCTCTGGATCAGGTCCCAGACAATGTAGGTAGAAGGACAAACACATGGGAAACTTTCTGGGAAGAATTTCAGTCCTAGTAATTTAAGGGGTATTCCGAAGTCTGGCTGTGGTTGGAAACAGTATTTCCTGACAGCAAGTATTTGCCATATATATTCTTCTAGGACTTGAGGGTATGGCAGAGAACAAAACAAAACATCACCACCTGGATATTCTATTCTGGCAGAAGGAGAGAAACAAAAACGCAAGATAAAAAAAAAAAAAAAGAAAGAAAGAAATACAGTATTTAGCTACTCTTTATGAAGAGATAGTCTGTGGTGCTTTAATAGGGAAAAGTGGTAATGGAAAAGTAAGCACAGAGAACTGGCTTTAAATATTATTATTCTAGTAATATGTCCCAAACATGTATCTCCAGGCCAGACCTGTATCCTGAACTCCATCTGGAGTACACATATATATTTTTCAAATGCCTATTTGACCTAAATGACTCACAACTTACATTACTAAAAGATATCTCAAAATTAACATATCCAAAATTAAACCTATCTCCCCTCCAAAACTGGTTTCATAAGAAACCAGTTAATGACAGCTGTATCCTTCCAGTTGCCCAGGCCAACGCCTTGAAGTTATTCTTGACTCCTCCATTTCTCTAACATCCATCCAATCTGTCAGAAAATCTCTGGGTTTTACCTTCACTGCTACTCCCTCGGGAGGAAATACCATTAATTACTAAAATATTCTTTTTGCCCTTGTCCTCCCAAAGAATATCTTCAACACAGTAGCCAGAGTGGTGCTTTAAAAATGTAGTCTTATCGGGGCTCCTGGGGGGCTCAGTGAGTTAAGCCTTCAGCTCAGATCATGATCTCA
Organism: Prionailurus viverrinus; assembly: GCF_022837055.1. Classification (NCBI taxonomy): domain Eukaryota; kingdom Metazoa; phylum Chordata; class Mammalia; order Carnivora; family Felidae; genus Prionailurus; species Prionailurus viverrinus. The sequence goes on from NC_062564.1 coordinate 130,283,850, forward strand.
CAGTTCATGAGTTCAAGCCCCACATTGGGTACAGTGCTGACAGAACAGACCCTGCTTGGGATTCTCTCTGTCTTGCTCTCTCTCTGCCCATGTGGTCTGTTTCTCTCTCTCTCTCTCTCTTTCTCTCTCTCTCTCTCTCTCAAAATAAATAAATAAATTTTAAAAAATTAAAACAAAATGTAAGTCTTATCTTGTCACTACTCTGTTAAAAACTGTTCAAAGTTTTCCATTTCCCTCAGTATAAAAACTACTCTTTGTGACTCAACCCCAGTCATCTCTCTGAAATGCTTTTCTACCACACCTACTTAACAGAACGTTAGCCAGACAGGCATATTTGCTATTCCTCCAATACAACCCTGTCTTTGGGCCTTTGCATTTTCCCTCCCGATATTCTCAGGGCTAATTTTCTTACCTCAGTCAAATCTGTGTTCCAGTTCACTTTCTCAGTGAGGTAACTACCTTATTTAAAATTTCAAGCCATAACTTCTCATTCTTTTTTGTCTTCCCTTACTCTTTATCACATCTATTGCTGTTTTTCTCCTCCTTTTTTCCAACCTTTTTTTAAGCTTCAGGAGAATGGAATCTCTGGGTTTTGTTTGTTTGTTTATTTTGGTTTGGTTTGCTTTGGTTTGGTTTTCCAGAAAGTGTCTCAGGTTTGCCTAGAAAAGTGTGTAAAACGTATCTTCAAGGCCCAGTAAACATTTGTGTGTGTGTGTTTTTCTTTTTTTCTCATGTGTATTTACTTTAGAGAGAAAAAGAGCACGAATGCTAGAGGGGCAGAGAGAGGGAGACACGGAATTGGAAACAGGCTCCAGGCTCTGAGCTGTCACAGCAAAGATCCCCATGTGGGGTTCAAACCCACCAGCCATGAGATCATGACCTAAGCTGAAGTCGGATGCTTAACCACTAAGCCACCAGGTGCCCTAGCCCAGTAAACATTTGTAAACAAGTATGTAAGAGTGTAATTGTGTATGTGCAAAATCTGAGCTCTAATTAAAGCTCATGGGGAAAGCAAATCTTATAATGGAAAGACACTAATGAGAGACTTGTAATAAAATATTGACCTTGATACACTGAAACCCTTTAAAAGGACCCCAACGATCCCCAGAACAGTTCTTAGCAGCCATTGTCATCAGAAAGGGGTAAATGCTTCCTTCAGAGGAGTGACTTAAAAAGACCAGCAACTACAAACAGCATTATTTTAATAAATCTTAAGAAAGACACTTCAGTCAGACAAGTCAAAAAAATGGAGGCTTACCAAAAATGATACTATGTAAGAGCAAGGTGAGAGCTGCTAATGAAACCTTAAGCAAGAGAATCTAGTGCCCCTAAACTGCTTTGCTTCTTTTAGACGGGGGATAGATGTTTTCAATCTAAATGAGATGGTCCTCATTCCATAGGAAAATAGTTGGCAGTATTTTTAAAGAAAAGTATTTTTTTTTTTTTTTTTGTAGACAGAAAGTGAAACATGCAGCTGTCCTACCAGTGCCTTCAAAGTCCACCCCTGCTGAGTCACTGGTCATCACATGTGACTTACCACCTATGGGAACTCTCTGTACACCTTGTTACCACCTTACAGGGTCCTCTGTAGGAAGATCCTTGGAGACTGATGTGAGGAGTACGTTATTTTTTCCACTGAAAATTATTTAGCACATATCATGCCTTAATTTTTCTTAATTACCTACTGGATCTGACTAACAAGATAACAAGATATCAGGAAAAGCTTCAGTGTGAGAGAAACTCCTGCGTTTAAATTGTGACTCTCATCATTAGTATGACCAAGGAAGAAGAGTCTTTAATAGTAAAATGCAGGTAATATTAACTAAATAAGATTGTGGTGAAGACCAAATGAAAACTTATGTGAAGGCTCTGGTAATTCATAGGAGCTCAATTTTCTTTTCGTTCTCATTCTTTTCATTCATTTTCTTTCTCAGAATTGAGAAACAGAATAAGTGAGCCTGAAGATCTTTGTTGTTCTCTATGGCATAATTTTTTGAATGCTGTTTCTGTCCTAATGTACAAACACAGTATGGTATTCTTATATCATTTACTAAATTCTAGAATTGGAATACATCTCTGCCTTCTCAACCTTTAGATTGTGTATACTGCCCCTGAAGTACTATATTTTCATTAAAAAAAAAAAAAAATCACAGAGAGAGAAAGATGGTCTTGACCAGAGGGAATACGCCATGCAGGTAGCAGATGCTTTTCAGAAATTTCATGACTATCAGGAAGAGGACTTAAGGATTCCTCCAGTGTCACGTTTTCAATCATCTCCTGAACTTGTTTTTGCTATAAAACATTACAACAGAAGGTATTGGCTTCTGAATAAATTTTTCTAAAGTGGAAGAATAAAAGCAGATGATGCATAAAGTTTACACGAAGAAAGCTGCAGAGAATAGAATACCACCTTGGAGGAAGAATAAGTTAAAAACGAAATGGAACATGCTTTTATCATTATTGTCAGATTGATTTGAGCACACTCACAAGAGAATGAGTATCTTCTATTAGAATGAACTACTGAACTAAATGAACTATCGTTCTAGGATTTAAAGACAAATTTATCATTGAAAACCTCGGTATCCATTAAGGATCTAATGCCAACTCACATGTGTGCTATCATTTCCAAACAAAAGACAACCATATCCATTATTTGTAAAGTCTTGCCAGGCCTTCTCAACTTTGACATTCCTCATGGAAAGTCGTTACAGAGAAGAAATCAGCTAAACTATATAAAATGTATCAGTCCTCATGTGAAAGAAAGTTGCTGTCATAAAGGAGTGATAGGATAACCCATAAAACCCAGCCCTTGATTGTCCCTCTCTCTTAGTTTTCTGGTCTTTGCATATTTTTCTCAGGCAGAAACACACTTGTTTATCCACCTGTCAGCTACTTCCTTTATGCTCCAACTTCCCACTAGGCACTGCAGGATTGGAACACCAAGACGTATATGGCCTAGGGCCACTGTTTTAATTAGGTGTGGTTGTGCATAATTACAGAAGACAACTATAACACGGATAAAGGTCTTTTTCCTAATAGGAAGACTGCTTATTGGTGTGTAGCTATTTATAGGAAGCCCCACAGCAGTTACCATGTTTTTCTTATTATTTCTGATAGCTTGTGCTGTTGGTTCTCAAACTTGAGTTTGCATACCTCAGAAGGCATAGCTATGTGATCTCACAGAATAAATATAGCATATGTAATTTTACAATCAATTGTAGTCTGTAATAAGTAACGGATGAACACTGTCACAGGAATTTTACAGATAAAACATACATTTCAAACACAGCTCTTACTTTTTGTTGGATACACAGATCAGTAGCCCTGGAGTCTTTGAAAACAAGTTTGTTCTCCTCTAGGAAACACTAAGCATATCTAGCCTTCTCAAGTACTCACAATGCACCATGCACTGTTCTCTGTTCTTTGGATTTGTTAATTTATATGGCCACCAGAATCCCAGGGTTTACGAAAGTATTATTATGCTTCTTTCAGGGAACAGGGATATGAGATAACTAGACGAAGGCCACACGGTTGGTGGATGATGAAACTAGCAACTAGATCAAGACACTCAGTCAAAACTGAGTCCACCTCGTAAATGCTACGCTACACTATTAGTTGTGAATAACTGAAATGCCTAGGCTTCTTGTGATTCAATAAAATGTTATTTGATCCTTACTTTTTGAAATTATTGACTCCTGATCAAGTTGATTGATTCACCGATGTGTTTTTTCTTCCTCAGATTTCCACCAGCAAAAAGAATTCCAATTGCTACTTCTTGCCTCACTGCAGTCCAATGTACTTATGCCTATAAAGAACAGTGTCGTGCTTGGCATACAGAAAATACTCACTAAGTGCTAACTGTAATCTACTATTTTTTAAAAAAAATTTTTTTTAACGTTTATTTATTTTTGAGACAGAGAGAGACAGAGCATGAACGGGGGAGGGTCAGAGAGAGAGGGAGACACAGAATGTGAAACAGGCTCCAGGCTCTGAGCAGTCAGCACAGAGCCCGACGTGGGGCTCGAACTCACGGACCGCGAGATCGTGACCTGAGCCGAAGTCGGACGTTCGGCCGACTGAGCCACCCAGGCACCCCTGTAATCTACTATTGATACCAATGATATTTCATTTTATGATTTATTCCTTCACAATCATGCATGTGGTCCCAATATAATGCAAGGCACTGGCTAGTTTAGGCACTGGAAATACAGTGAAAAATAGGGCATTTTGTTCCTGCCAGAAAGGAATTTGTAACAGGGTGTAGCACATTCTATTATCCCTGGAGCCATTCCATTTCAATGTATGGGGCTGGCTTTAATCTGTATCCCTTTTCTGGAGGTCCTAATCAGCAGTGGTAGATTACTCTGTCCTTGCCTTAGGGAAGACCAAAGGAATAATTGTGCGCATGCATGTGTGTACTCTTGCATGTGTGTGAACCACCCCCCAACCACACACACATAGTTTCCTTGAATGATATTTAATGATTGAAGTTAGTATATAAATACCATAGTTCTCATCCCTTGGGAGAGATAATTTTGACACTTGTGTTCTACAATTTTTCAGAATTTTCCTATAGGATTAAGCTCCAGTTGCCCACAGTGCTATCTACCTTGATATTCACACTTTATTGGCTATTCTTCACTGTCTCGCTCTCCCACTCCTCTACGATAGTATCCCAGGTTTCTACCAAATCACCTACTTGCATCTGAATCATTGCCTTCAGGGAGCTCTGATTCTTGGGGAATATTAACTATGATACAGGGAAGTGGATAGGTACATAAATACCCAAAACAGACATAGCTGTTGATCGTACAATATATATGGATATGGAGTACAGTTAATATATATATATATTTTTAAATAGGAATGCAAGTTTACCCTGAGAATTTTTAAAGGCAGTGGAGAGGAGAGGGCACTCTGGGAAAAGTGGAGAGCTTGAGTAGATACAGAGCGAGAAAGTCTATCTCAATATATCAGGAAGTTCAGCATGGCTACAGGATAGTAACTAGTGGAGGAAGGAAGCTGGACAGGTAGTTCAAGATAAATCATTTTATGATTTTATGTGATTTATATGATCTTTGTTTTGATGAAGAGGTTAGACTTAATTTTGTAGGCAGTAGTGAGTTTTAATCAACTAAGTACAATGATAATGTAGAGCAAGCCAAAAATGCCCATGAGACCACTGAGCTGAATGCAAACAGACTCATTAAGCAACAAATAGCAACCCTCAAAATAACCATTGCCCCTAATTGACCAATGACAACCAGGCACACAGTTCCTAAGTTTACCAAAATAGGGAAAATTCCATGTGTCCCCAAGTTCCGTCACTCTGCCCTATAACCGTGGCCCCTCACCACCACTTCCTCACAGTCTCTCCTTTGCTGTCCTGCCCCCTGCTCCCTTGTGGCGTATTCAGTAAACTTTATCTCTTTTATTTTGCCCTGGGCAAATTTTTTCACTGCCTGTGCCACCAGCCTCCACCCGATCAGAGAGCCCCACATTTGGTGGCCCCTCCATCCAATCTGGATACTTCACAGAAAATATGTAGTTTGCATCTTAGAAAAGTTAAACTTGTAGCAGCACAAAAGAGAAATAACACAATTCTGTAGATAACAAGAGGGACCATCAGAAGTGTAAAGTCTAAGGAAGACACGAGGAAAGTAGGATCTAAGTCAAAGAGGTGAAAATAGGAAAGTGAAATAGAGACTAGGGTAATGTTAGGGAGGTAAAGTCACTTGACCTTGGCCACCTGATGAGAAATGAAGGATGGGAGGAAAAAGCGGCATAGACAACTTCTCTACACTTGCTCTAACAACTAGGTGTGGAAGGTATCCTTCACAGACATGGGAGAAACTGCAGAGGAAATAAGCACTGAATTATGGAGTAGAGGGGAGAAACTACACAATCATTATTTCAGTTTTGAAGATGTTGCCATTGAAATATCTGTAGAACATCTGGGAATTGCTCAGTAGAGAACTGCACGCAGGGAAAGGAGACAGAGATTTGGGGATTTCATAATATAATTATGAATCAATCATCTATGGCTACATAACAACTTAAAATTTTGTAGCTTAACACAAAAATGATGTATAATCTCTCATAGTTCTATAACTTGGCTAGGCAGTTTTTCCACTTGTCTCACTTAGACTCATGTAGCTGCATTCAGCTAGCAATGTAGCAAAACTGGAAGATACTAAATGGCCTCAATCAGAGGTCTTGGACTGGTTTATTTCCTCCATGTGGCTTTACCTCCTTTACACCATCTTCCTTCTATGTTGGACTCAAGATAGAATCCCAAGAGGCGGGATGCCCGGGTAGCTCAGTCAATTGAGCATCTGACCCTAGATTTCCACTCAGGTCATGATCCAGGGTCAAGGAATCAAGTCCAGTATTGGGCTATATATGCTGAGTGTGGAACCTGCTTAAGATCTCTCTCTCTCTCTCTCTCTCTCTCTCTCTCTCTCCTCCCCGTCTGACCCTCTCCCCTGCCTGCTACTATTCTCTCTCTCTCTCTTAAAAAAAAAAAAAAAAAGAAAAAAAAGTGTCCCGAGAGGCAAGAGTAGGAGCTGCAATGTCTCTTAAGGCAAAGACTGTGTATCACATGTAATGTCACATCTGCCACTTTTTACTGGCCTAAGCAAGTCGCAAAGCCAGACAAGATCCATTACAAACATTACATTGCAAAGGTGCATCAGAGAAAGAGAGACAGGTGGGATTCATTAGGTACCATTAAGATAACAGACAACTTTGAAATGGTTTCCACATCTTAGTTGTATCAGCCTAATAGGTCGGAACCGAAGCCAGTGAAATAAGAAATTTGAAGATAAGTCACAGAAAAAAATGCAAGCCAAGACAGAGAAAGGACAAGGAAGCTAAAGGTGAAAAGTCTCTCAAGAAGAAAGGAGCGTTTAACATATTCAAAGAACGCAGAGGTAGCTAGCAATAAGACCAAAAAATGCTCAGGTTTGGAAATTAGAAAGTCATTAGTGGCCTTTGCCAAAGTGGTTTCAGAGATGCCTTGTGTAATTAGAAACAGAAACATGATTGTAGTAACTTGAAGAGTAACCCAAAGAACAACATGAATATCTTTTTATTCCTTTATCAAATTAGTTTGTAAAAGAAAGGATTTAGGACCATAAATGGGAAATGCTACAAGGAAGGATGGTGAAAGAATCTTTGTAGCACTTAGTTGGCTATAATTGTCTCTTGAGAAGAATAATAGTCCATGGTGGATACATTTTATTTTTTTAAAGTTTATTTATTTTGACAGAGAGAGAATAGAGCGTGTGCATGGGAGGGGCAGAAGGGGAGAAGAGAGGAGAGAGTGAGAGAGAGAGAGACAGAGACAGAGAGAGAGAATCCCAAGAAGGCTCTGCACTGTCAGCACAGAGCCCAATATGGGGCTCGAACTCTCAGGAACTGTGAGATCATGACCTGAGTTGAAATCAACAGTTGGTCACTTAACCGGCTGAGCCACCCAGGTGCCCCATGATGGATACATTTTAATACCTCATTGTTGATATTTTGATAAATGGTCCCACAGTCTACTAATCAGTGCTTACTTCCCCTGATATTTCTCTGCCATAATGTCAAAACAAAACAAAACAAAACAAAAATATGACTCTAATGGAAATGTAAAATGTAAAATGTCTAATGGAAATGTAAAATGAGGCAACCAGCAAGATATTGCCATGGACTGCCTATATGTGTCCTGCCCAAGTTTCCATATTGAAACCCTAATCCTCAAAGTAACACCATTTGGAGGTGGGACATTTGGAAGGTAACTACATTTAGATGAAGTTATAAAAGGTAGAGCCTCCATGATGGGATTAATGTCCTTATAAAAAACAAGAAGAGATGGCAGATAAATAGATCCCACCCTCCCTCCTTCTCTCTTTGCCTCTCTCCTATTCTCTCTCTCTCAGCCTGCATGCTCAAGGAAAGGCAATGTTCAAGAACCAAACCCTACCTATTGGCATCATGATCTTAGACGTCTAGCCACTAGAACCATGAGAAGTAAATGTTGGTTGTTTAAGCTACACAGCCCAATGGTGTTTGTTATGACAGCCAAAGAAGATGAAAACAGATGTTAGAAAGTACATAGAAAAATTTCTATGTACAGGCAATCAGGAATGTTGAAATGAAGTTGCTAATAGATGCAAACCAGTTAGTATCCTATAGGGCAATAAATCATTGTGTTTGGAGTGATCTTTTCTATTAGGCATAAATGAATGTATCTCTACAGGAGAAGATTCATTTGCATTACTATGGACAAGAATCACTGCATTACTATCAATTTTCTACAAATTACCTTCTTCCCCTACAGAGTTGTAAAATAGCCTACTTAATAGAAAGACAATCAAAAATACATCTCTCTTCCCACCCTCATATAATTCCCAGAGTATCTTGTAGAAATGCTGAGGACTGAAAGAACAGCCACTAATTCTTTTGCCCATTTCCAAATCTTGGATAATTTATTTTTCCCTGGTAGCCATCAAATACTACTATATATACTGATGTATGGCAAAATTCTAGGAATATTCAAGTTTATTCTCAGTTACATGAATGGCAATGTCAGAATGGATTTTGTGATTTGAACAAGGATTACAAATATTAACCATATTGTAGGATTTCAAAGTTAAATGACACAAAATTTGACCAGTACAATTAATCTTTTTTAAAGAAGTATAATGACCACATGATCGTTACATAAGCAGTTACATCAAGTCAGTCTAACCAGGTGATACAATAAGAAAGTAAAGACTATCAGACTAGTTTTGGATATTTTTATCCTGTTCTTCAGACCTAGTATCACTTCCTGTCTAGCTCAGTGATCCTCAAACTGGGGTACTTTCCAGAAAATTTTTGAACATAGATAACGTTAAGGCTATCAGTTTGCAGGTCTCAGCTTCAGAAACAACTTCATAGTCATAGTTAATGAGGAGAATACTAAGAAAGCACTTGAGTATCCAAATGCATCCTACCAAGTTTCAAAATGTACACCCCCTCTCCCCTCCCCACCACTTCTCTCCCACCACACAGGCACAGATGAACGTGTGCTCACGCACACACACACTCATGCTCACATTAACTCTTGCTATGTTGCACTGTCCTAGGCTTTACACCTTTTTGGTTCCTTAATGAAAGGGAAGTTTCCCCAATAGATACCATGAAACTTTTTGAAACTTCCTGTGCTTTCTTGCAATAAATATTTCAGTTAAGAGTAAAATCAGGCACTGGAACTGTGGTATTTTGAACTATTTTTTTTAATTTTTTTAACATTTATCTGTTTTTAAGAGACAGAGAGAGACAGAGCATGAGTGGGGGAGGGGAAGAGAGAGAGAGAGAGAGAGAGAGAGAGAGAGAGAATCCGAAGAGGCTCCAGGCTCTGAGCTGTTAGCACAGAGCCCGATGTGGGGCTCAAACCCATGAACCCTGAGATCATAACCTGAGGTGAAGCTGGATCCTTAACCGAGCCATCCAGGCGTCCCTTAAACTATTTTTTATGTTAGAAATTCAGATATGAAAATGTGGGAGGTACAAGCCATAACAAATAACTCTTGTTTACCTATATAGCTTCTTCCATTGCCTCTGTCTACCACACCCCTCATCAAAGGATGCATTATTCTTGAATGAGAATCACAACAGAGCAGAAAGCCAAGAGAACATCAGGAAGAGCTTTCAAACACACTTTTTTTTTTTTTATTCCAGGTAATTAAATTATTTCATTGCAGGAACACTTAATACTCATCTCTAGGGCTTGTTTTGAGATGGAGGGAAATTTACAATAGAAAATCCAGAAGGGCAGATTAGTGATGTAAAATGTTTTAAATATAGCCAGAATGTTTTCTAGGGACAGAAAATTTATGAAGATTATCAGATAAAATCACCAACAAAAGTTTAGTTTTTTTTTTTTTTTTCAGATTTAGGATTTCTTATCTGATAAGGTGATTTTCAAGTTCATTAAAACAAATTGCATTATGAAATACTCTAATTTGATTTAATATTTATGTTATTAACCATAAAAATATTTAACACATTCTTTCTCCATTTAACAACAATAAATAATTTGCTGGATGCCTGATCAATTTACTTTTAGCTTTATATAATTTTCTTTTTTCATTAAATACACAGGAAAAGTATGAGCACGTTATGAGACGTGTTTCACATAAAATCTTAATTTTTATATATTACAAGTACTTTTCTAAATTTGTAATATAACTAATTGTATGAAAGTACTAATTGAATTGATAAGTCAGCATAGAAAATATTTTTAAGCACTTAGCATCTTGTGAACATGGAAAATAAGATTTTAAAATTTTCATACATATGTATTTGATCAGCATAAAATATGTTATACTTTGACAAAAATATTTAAATGTCATGGAATGGAAATATCAATTCAAATAGTAAAAGGAAAGAATTGCATTTTTCAAATGTTATAAAAGAGTTACTTTGTATTTTTTGATGTTGAAAAAGAGTATCACATAATTATGATTTTGAGATTTCATTAAATATAGTTAAAAGAGTGATATAGCACCTTTATTAGTCAAGATTCGCCATATGCTAAAGGCAACAGCCTTTACAACTACATAAAATTTAAGATGAATAAATTTAGATGTCAAGTTAAAAATGAGTGAGGAGTACATAATTTTTCAAAATTCTATCAGGGGTTAGAAAATGAAAAGCCTGGAGCTCACTGCTCCTGTATTATGTCTTATGTTTTTGTTTTTTTTTTTTTTTTTCCTTCAGAACTAATTCCATGTGTACTAAATATACTAACTTCACAGTGAGGTCATGGAAACTCCATATTTAGGACCTTCTCAGACCTTTAGATTTGCACTTATGAGTTCATTTTATATATATATATATATATATACACACACACACACACACACACATATATATATATAGGAATAGTATTAATCTTCCCCACTAATTTGCATGTTTCATGAAAGCAGGGATGAGGTTTAGTCTTGTTTACCACTATATTCCCCATAACTTGCGTGGAGCCTAGACGGTCATGGATATTTGGTATGTCTGTACTTTAAATTACTCACTTAGCTAATTTCGAGGCAGAATATCACCTTTCTCATCACTCTCAGCATCACGATAAAATCTCTGACTCCTTCTTTTTGATATTCTTCTATATCTTTAAGTCCTGCTAGATAAATTGGTGCTGCCTGTGGCAATTAGTGTTATCCTATATTTTATGACTCTTGTAATAAAGTTGTCTTTTTACTAACACCAAGTGATTAGCCCTTTATTACTATTCCCATTTTTTGAAGATGACTTACTGTACACCTAGAAAATGTTCTACAATATAAATTTCCATAACTTTTATAAGATGAATTCTAGTATGTAAGCTACAATTCTCTCAGTTTTTGAAGTCTTTGTGTTTAATATCTTACTTTTATTGTATCTTAAAATCAAAATCATTTTCCCTTACTTTCATTCTTACAAAACCTCCTGATCAATTATTTTACTCAAAGAATACTCATCAAAATCCTAACAGTTGCAAAAGAGAAAATAAATATGATGTTGAGTGACAACCCATGCTTTTATAAAATGTTTTCTGCATTATTGTTAAAAGGCAAAATTATAGCAAGAATGTCCATTTGCATTTCTGCATTTATTTTAATCAAACAGCAACCAGTATTTTCTTTTTATAAAAAGAAAGTGCCATTAATACAGATGCTAAATTCACCTCATGAAATATGTGACTTTAAGGCTTTAAGACCCTACACCAGTCAGTCTCACTGTCAGATATAAGTTCATGGTTTTATAGATTATGTTATATCAATATTTACCAAAAATATAGAGAGCTACTTTGGGTAAAAGAAATTAACTCAAATGTAAGTACATTAAGATTATATTTATTCCCACTACAGAATTCTGATAATGATTGCACAAATGTTATCAATGAATGTTAAAGGAAAGAAAGAAATAAGTTACCTTTTTGTTGTTGTGGGAAATGTTGCTCTAACACTTTCTACTATAAGGGGGAAAAATCTATGATAAAATATCTTCATTTAGCAGCAGCAACAGTAAAAATCTCTAGTGGGAGATTTTCTGGCAGGAGAAAAACACTGTAATTCTTATAGCTGTTCCCAATAGCAGAATACAACTCCAGACAGCTTAAGGTTTGATGGCTAAACTTTCAGACACCTTTGCTGAATACAGCAGGCATTATGTATGGATTTTTAGCAAATATTTAAAGGTCCCCGAAGCTAGAAACTGGAGACTTTCTAATCAAAGTTACATATGGGCACATGTTTAAGACAAGACTTTAACATGTATCAGATTGAATCCAATCTTCTTCTGTAAACATATCTTGATTTTGAAAGTTAGGTAATAGCTGTGTGAAATCAATGGAAATAATAAAGTAATAGTTATATTAAAGCAATAATTAAACAGTAGGAAATGTTACAAAAAACAGGTCTGTTTCAAAAGTTATCCCTTCTAGCTGATAAAGGGATTTTATTACAAGATAATACCTTGTGGCAGCTACTTGTGGGAAAAAAGGGTCTATGGGTCCACTAAATCAAAAGAATATCACACTAAGCTAACTGAACTCCGTTTTGGTAGAGGACAAAAAAATCAATGTTCCCTAATCCTAATTCCAGAGTTAAGGCTTAGAATGCAGGGGGAGAGGAGATAGACCAGCTCTAGAAATGAGAACATTGAGGAAATATGTCCTTCAGGATGGAGATGTTCACCAAGGAGAAGCCCCTGCTGGAAGGGATGAGAAAGCACAGGAGGGCAAGTTAAGCACAATGGCAGCAGATAAGGGTAATGTAGTCAACAGGGCTTAGATCACATCAGTGGAGTGCAGACCAGGATGTACAGCGTGGCTAGTTTAAAATAGCTGAGCTTCAACACTTCGATTGTGTTGTATACTAAAAAATTCAGTTGGTTGTTATCCCTGGTTCTTGTGAGAAAGTGTTGAAACCTTTGGAACTTCCCAAATGATAGAAGTGTCTTTGTTATTCATGGTAAGTAGGTCCCTTGGGCAGTACTTGAGTTTATGCTAATGAGGAGATTCCTGGAAGCCCTGAGATGGTTTCAGGATGAGGGCTGGTCATGCTGGAAATACCAACCTTGTGATTAGAAGGCTAGGAATTTGAGATAAGTGATACCAGTCCAACCTCCTAGAGTTAGTGATTGAATGTCATCATATGGCCAGTGATCTGATCAACCATGACAAAGTTATGAAGTTCCACTGACATGAACCCAAAGGTTATGTGAGCTTCCTGGAGTGACACACACTGATATCTGGGAAGGTGAAATGGATTAATTCCACAGTGAGGACACACAAGCTCCACATTTAGAACCCTCTCAGACCTTATACTATGGGTCTTCTTCTTCTTCTTTTTTTTGGTTGGTCCTAATTATACCTTTTAATGTAAACATAGCACTTTGCTGAATTTGTGAGTTAATCTATCAAATTAGCAAATCTTAAGGGGAATAGGAACTCCCAGTTTGTAGCCAGTTCATGAGAAGTGTGGGTGGTCTCAGAACCTCTGAACTTGAAGCTGATATCTGAAGTGAGGGCAGCATTGTGGAAGACTGTGACCTTGACTTATATGAAATTTGACTTCTCTCCAGATAGTTACTGTAAAAATTGCATTGCAGAGTCGGACAAAAGGATGTTAAGAAATTCTACTCTGCACCCCACCAAAAAAGAGACAAGAATGAAGTACAGGCCTATATTTAAACCTGACACAAATTATAAAATCAAGGAATCGTGGAAGAACTCTACAAGGCACTAAGAGAAGACATTTGCAAATGACATATCAGATAAAGGGTTAGTATCTGAAATCTATAAAGAACTTATCAAACTCAACACCCAAAAAACAAATAATCCAGTGAAGAAATGGGCAAAAAACATGAATAGACACTTCTCCAAAGAAGACATCCAGATGGCCAACAACACATGAAAAGATGCTCCACATCACTCATCATCAGGAAAATACAAATCAAAACCACAATGAGATACCACCTCACACCTGTCAGAATGGTTAACATTAACAACTCAGGGAACAACAGATGTTGGCAAGGATGTGGAGAAAGAGGATCTCTTTTGCACTGCTGGCAGGAATGCAACTGGTGCAGCCACTCTGGAAAACAGTATGGAGATTCTTCAAAAAATTAAAAACAGAAATAGCCTATGACCTAGCAATTGCACTGCTAGGCATTTATCCAAGAGATACAGGTGTGCTGTTTTGAAGGGGCACATGCACCCCAATGTTTATAGCAGCACTATCAACAATAGCCCAAGTATGGAAAGAGCCCAAATGTCCATCGATGGATGAATGGATAAAGAAGATGTGGTGTATATATACAATGGAGTATTACTTGGCAATCAAATAGAATAAAATCTCGCCATTTACAACTACGTGGATGGAACTAGTGGGTATTATGCTAAATGAAATTAGTCAGAGAAAGACAAATATATGACTTCACTCATATGAAGACTTTAAGATACAAAGAGATGAGCATAAGAGAAGTGAAGCAAAAATAATATAAAAACAGGGAGGGGGACAAAATATAAGAGACTCTGAAATATGGAGAACAAACAGACGGTTACTGGAGGAGTTGTGAGAGGGGGGATGGGCTAAATGGGAAAGGGGCATTAAGGAATCTACTCCTGAAATCATTGTTGCACTATATGCTAACTAACTTGGATGTAAATTAAAAAAAAATAAATTAAATAAAAATTAAAATAAATAAATAAATAAATAAACATGAAGAAAAAAAGAAAAAAGAAAAAAAAATGCATTGCAGAGTGGGACACAAGGATGTTAAGAAATTCTATCCCACACCCCACCAAAAAGGAGATAAGAATGAAGTACAGGCCTGTATTTAAACCTGGCGTAAATTATAAAATCAAGGAATCATGGAAGAACTCTATAAGGCACTAATTTATTCTGTCTTAGGTAGAAGAAGAGCACAAATTCAGGATTAAAAAAAGAAATGAAAATATTAATATAATTAACATCAAACTACTTAAGTATGACTTTTCTCAACTAAAGACAGAACTAGTCCAGAGTCTGGGAAAAGGCTGGGCTTACCGATATTGATTATGTGACCACATATGGAAGTGAACAAAGGGGTTTAAGTATTGGGAGCCTGAAAGGTCATAAAAAACACTGGGATTGATCCTATCGAGTGCTCAACACTACTGTTTATCCTTACCCCTAATATATATTTTTTTATTTTGACGTTTTTGTTAAAATAATACATACTTCAGAATTTTAAAATGCCACCACACATACTTAAAAAACACAGGTGAACAAGAATATGAAGATAAAAACACCATTTTCTTTTTTTTTTTTAATTTTTTTTTCTCCGTTTTTTATTTTATTTTTGGGACAGAGAGAGACAGAGCATGAACGGGGGAGGGGCAGAGAGAGAGGGAGACACAGAATCGGAACAGGCTCCAGGCTCTGAGCCATCAGCCCAGAGCCTGACGCGGGGCTCGAACTCCCGGACCGCGAGATCGTGACCTGGCTGAAGTCGGAGGCTTAACCGACTGCGCCACCCAGGCGCCCCAAAAACACCATTTTCTTAATCCCCAAAGGCTATAATTGCATATACCTCATTGTATATCTTTACAGTAACTTCCTATGTATATAGATTTTATATATTTTTTCACAATATGAGAATATATTGTGCACTATTTTTGTGAACTGATTTTTTCCCAATTGCAATCAACTTTTTCCTATCAATAAGTTTTTATCTCAACTAACACCCAATTGATGTTTAAAATGTCCTTAACTGTCATAGAAATAGTCTGTAAAAGCTGTCCAAATTGAATATAATTCAGGATCATAAAATTTATCTGATGGCTATATACCTTATATCTCTTCTAGTCTAGTATTGCACACCTCTTTTATGATATGATTTTTCAATAGATTGAGCCAGCTGTTTCATACAATATTGCACCTTCTGATTTTGTTGTTCTAATGGTTTGATAATTGAAATTAAACAGCTAAGGCTTTATTTGTAAATAGGGTTCATACAAAATATAGTTAAGTTAAAATGAGATTATAGTGGAGTAGGGTGAATTAGGGCCATTAATCAAATAGGTCTGATGTCCTTATTAAAAAAAAAAGGGAATTTAGGAGGGAGACAAGCACATAAAGACAATACCACGTGAGTTACGTTGTCACAAGACAAGAAACCATCTGAAGTTAAGAGGCCTAGAATCCATCTTTCCCTAGAACCTTCAGAGAATATGGTCCTACCTATACCTTGATCTTAAACTGCTAGCCCACAGAAAGGTGAGATATTAAATTACTGTTGGATAAACTATCTCATTTGTGCGCTTTGTCACAACAGCTCTAAGACACTAAGGAGCTAATCTATTGCTGTTCCAAATCCAAATTCACTCTGACAAGACACTTAAGAGCTCTAACCCACACCTAAAAGAAATAAACATAAATCAAATTCTAAGCTAAACATTTTTTTTTTGTATATATAAAGAAAAGAAAAGAAAGAGTTGGCTTTGATTTTACATCTCATTGCTAACTCTGAGCTGCTCTGTTCCTCCAGAGCACAAAGGGCTGCAAGCCTTTTGTACAGGATCGCTCTATAACATTGTAACACTGTATTTTAAGCAAACGTTCATTTGTGGCAAGTCAATATCACAAATGAAATATTGTCTGAGGAGAAAGGAAAATCAATATCTACCTTTAGGGTCATTAAATTTTGATAAGGGTTTTCTGCAAACATCAATATACTACTGAACAGATATGTATTGCATGTTTCTTTTTCCTTCTGTTTAATGAAATCTGTCTAGGATTCCACCTGAACATGCCGATATACACACCTTTCTACAGAATCACCACTGGCCTCCTTGAAGATGTTTGTTGTTATTATTAGCTTCGTTTTAAATAGATTTATTAGACATCCGTTTGCCACCAGAAGCAAAAGTACCATGCCAACTAGATACCTACATATACTCCAATGTCTGGAACAAGCAGTTGTAGAATTGGAATAGAGCAGTCAGCTAAAAAGGATGAAGGAGATTAAACATTTTCACTTGCCATATTTGAGAAAGTTGTTGCTATTTAAAAAAAAAATGAGAAAGGGAACATATTGCAGAGTAATATCTGAGAAGAACTCAGGATGAAAATGAGAACAACTAAATAAAGTGTCCTAAAAAAGCTGGGCAGCTCACCTTCCCACAGGGTTTGAGCAAGTAGCCAGAGAAATTACCATTTCTTAACTGGGCTCAAATGATCTAAATTGTTCTTCATTAATGTTTTTCCATTTTATAAAAATGTAAGCTTTAAATAACCTATTTCCAGGCAAAAGAAAAAGAATTTTGTTGTATTATTTTTTAGACATTTGTTTATCTGTTTAAAAAAAACACCTTAGGCTTTCAAAATATTTTTCTTACATTCTTTATTGTGCCAGAAACCTAGCTATACATTCCTGTTGGCTAATTATCTTTATCTCATCCCGCTCAATGTTTGATTAACATCCCTTGTAAAGTAGGCTAATGACAATTTGGATGCCCTAGGCCAGTAATTCTCAAAGTCTTTGTTCATGCACGCCCTCAAATATGTGCATGCTCATGGAACAACAGGGTTGCATTTTTTAGAAGCTGGAATTACGGAACAAATAAACTGTTAAAACACAGCCATTGTGGAAATGTGTGTGTGACACACAGACACAGTATGTCAGCAAATAGTCTTCTACTTTATGCTAATCCCCTGAGGTCATAGTAGGCCCAAAGAACATTGCTTGCAGATAATTTCCATAAAAGTGTTTGCCAATCTCCCCAATCTAATGTTGTGTTTATGATATCATTTGTAATGATGAAGGACTTTCACCAATGCCTAATTGTTTATAGATCTTTACCTACTATTTTCTGGAACATTCCAAGAAACCTAAAACTATCTAGCATGAAGCTCTCTCCCTTTAATGACTTTAGGACAGGGTCAGCACTGTCATTTGTGCACCTTTTGTCAATCATTATGAGATGAAACGGTTCACCAAAACATAAATGGAGAGGCCACAGCTCAGTGAACAACAGACTACTCAAGACACATACAGTAAGTGGTGTAAAATCTCGGTGTGTCTACACTTTCAGATGTGTATATCCACTCAAAGGGAATGCATTTTTTGGAAATGGAAATGCACTGAACTTAGGTTAGGGCAGGGATGATCCTTAGCCAAACCCAAGACCTTAGCAATGAAGGGAGCTAAAATCTACAGATGGAAAGTGCTGAAAGCTCAGAAGTATAGTTTATTGGCTCAATGCATTTCATGACCCTCAGATCATGAGGAAAATGTAAGCTTAGAGTGTACTTAAAAGGGTTACTTAAAAGACAAAGCATTGGGGCGCCTGGGTGGCGCAGTCGGTTAAGTGTCCGACTTCAGCCAGGTCACGATCTCGCGGTCCGGGAGTTCGAGCCCCGCGTCAGGCTCTGGGCTGATGGCTCAGAGCCTGGAGCCAGTTTCCGATTCTGTGTCTCCCTCTCTCTCTGCCCCTCCCCCGTTCATGCTCTGTCTCTCTCTGTCCCCAAAATAAATAAACGTTGAAAAAAAAAAAATTAAAAAAAAAAAAAAAGGACAAAGCATTATAAAATATCAGTAAGGCTTGGGTCCTGCTAAAAGGGGTATAAATGACCAATATTTTTATAGTGCTCTTGATGGATTTAAAGGTTCAAAACAAAACTAAACAAGTCAGCAAGGATTCCAATGCAAATGCTATTATACCAAAACAACTTTTCATGGTTTCTATTCAAGCATGCACACTTTCTCTTAGTTGACCTTCCTCAAGAAACTGTTCTTTTCTCTTCTCTAATGGCTAAAGCTTTTCACGTTCCAGTACACACAATATTGCTCTTCCACTTTCCTCCTCCTCATTGCAGGTTGTACCAGGGTTTCACCACATCCCACAACCCATTCAGCAAAATGTCTCATCTAAGAAAGGTCAAAGTAAGGATGTATGCATACCCAATTGTTGCAAAAGTAAATTGAACAATGTGCTTACAGTTTAATAGCACAACAGTGATGGGTTAAACATCCAGCTATACTATGGCATATAGATGAGACCACATTCCTTTAGAGATCAAACAAAAAGGGACATTACACGAAACATGTTTAAAGAAAATGGTGCAGCAAGTGAAAGTGAAAAAGGATTACAAAGGCTTAGCCATCCACTGGTCTGTTCAGATTCCCTTTTTATATTATTTCCTGTTTCTTCATGATGAGTCATTACACCTGAGGTCATAAAATGGTACACCCTAGGAAAACACTGCAATGTATTTTATTAAAAAATGATGTATACTTGAAATTCATTAGGAGATTAGATCTTAAGTATTTTCACCCAAAAGAAAAAAAGTAACTATGTGAGGTGAGCTAATGGATGTGTTAACTTGGTTGCATTTCAAGATGTATATGTATATTAAATCATCATAATGTACATCTTTTAAAAAATCAGATTGTACAACCTAAATATACACCTTTATTCAATCATACCTTAATAAAAGCTAGAGTGAAATAAAATGAAATCGTTGATACATGATGGTGTAAGTCATTGAGCGTCTCATATACTCCTTTGAAAAGATGGTAAATTGTTGTTATGCTTATCTCGTGATGGAAAGTGGATAGAACATGATACCTAAAGAAAGATTTTTAGTCCTAAAGTATTGCAGCCAAGAATAATTGTAATCTCTGCTAATTACTATTAAAAATTGATTTGAATGTTCCAAAGATAACACTAGCATCTCAGTCAACATTTACCTTTAATAACGGGTGACATATTCCATAGATTACAACAAAAAGAAAAAAAAAACTACCCAACTGAAAGTCTGTAATAGTTGACTCAACAGCTAACCTAAATTAATAGTTGCATAGTGCCGTGTGTCTGCTACTCAAAAAATGGCTACTTCAAAAATGAGTACACACACCTCACTGTGAGAATAGTAGAACACCAAGGTTTTCCTACAACTTTGAAATATAGTGAAATGTTGACAAAGATTTTTAGAATTGCATGAGCATGTTAGTTTATTTGCTTTATTTTATCTTTTCCCAGGTTTGAGTGAAACAAGTTGCAGGTTTCCTTAAATAATATACTCATGAATAAAAAATAAATGTGTTAATGTGTTCAAATGGAGGCTTTCATTAATGATATCTGCGAGTAAAAAGGAAGTTAACAAATATGAGGCTTAGAAGCATCTCTGAAAAATAAATCTGCTGTTTAGTTTCCTTGTGCTTACAAAAATGAGTTATATTAAATGAAAGCAAACACTTAAACACAAACATCATACGAAACTTCTCTCTTTTCCATTAAAAAATCTCTATTTGACTCTTAAAAAATGAGAACAAACTGAGGGCTGATGGGGGGTGGGAGGGAGGGGAGGGTGGGTGATGGGTATTGAAGAGGGCATTTTTTGGGATGAGCACTGGGTGTTGTATGGAAACCAATTTGACAATAAATTTCATATATTTAAAAAAATAAAATAAATACAAAAATAAAAAAAAATCTCTATTTTAGAGAAAATCAAACCAAATCAAAATAAACATGCAAATCACTTTCACTCTCCAAATATGATCCACATAATTGAAATAAACCAAAAATATGAGGATTTTGATTTAATGCCTTTATCTTCTCCTTCATAATCTGGAAATAATTTGAACTCATAGCTCTCAAATACCTCTGTAGAGAGGAAAAAAAGGGGGGGGGAATTCATCATACAAAAAATGTTGGCAGTGATGCTCCTATAAAAACTTCCTGAATACATCTTTTTTGTTTTGTTTTATTTTCTATAAACATTTTTATACCTTCTCCCCTAAAAAAGTCAATTCAACTGGTCCACTTTTAAATAACTAATAAGCAATAGACATAAAATACAGCAATAAACCATTACACTTTGGGGAACATTTCACACAATGTCCCCAATACTGATTGCATTGTTATAGACTTTCCTATGTAACATTGTTCTTAAATCATTTGTATTTTGATATCTTGCAATTTATTCCAAGTTGAGACACACAGAAATACTTCTTTTTACCAAAGAAAATTCTGCATCTTAAAATTGAAGATGGTACCTTTTACATTTTTCCACAATTATGTCACATCTCAAAGGGATTCCATTTACTGTTGTTGTTTTGTTTTGTTTTTTTTTTTTTTTCATTTTAGTTATAGAAGTGTTTAGGGGCTTTAGTTGCAAGCCTTTCTTTTCTTTTATGAAATGAATAGGATGTTAAAATGCAATAGTTCTGTTCTACATGTAAAAACAAACTTTTCAATACTTCTACAATCGAATAAGTTGAAAGGATGAAAGATCATGCGAAAATAAAACATTCATTGAGATGATAATGGCATGGACATTTTTAACTGAACAAAAACTATCTGTTTATGTTTTGAAGGAAGAATGAAAAGATTCAAATTATTTTTGTGTGTGTAAGGTTTCAGATTTTTTTTATAGT
The DNA here is from genome assembly GCF_022837055.1 of Prionailurus viverrinus. Classification (NCBI taxonomy): domain Eukaryota; kingdom Metazoa; phylum Chordata; class Mammalia; order Carnivora; family Felidae; genus Prionailurus; species Prionailurus viverrinus. The sequence goes on from NC_062564.1 coordinate 130,305,300, forward strand.
ATTAAGGATAAATTGTGCATGTCTCATTGAAACAAAGAAAAATAATCTAGTTTAGAAAAAAGATAATCATAGAATTTTGTGGTTCTGTCTGCAGTTGAGAAGTCCTAAGAAACACATACATTTCACCATGTAATTGTATTTAGTACTTTAGTATTAGTGTTAGAAGACGTTTAATTTAAATAATGTTCTTTTTATATCCTCCTAATAACTTACAATGCAGATGTACTTTTGTAAATGAAAACAATAAATAATAAATAAATATGCTTCCAGTAACACTCTGGGCTTCTGTGTGATTTGTTCATAGTGTTAATGATTGTGTCTAGGTAAATATCTGAAAGAATATATGCTACTAATTAAAAGACTGTATATCCTGTGGTGTGAACTCTGTGATCTAATTAAATTCTGGCTGCCCTCCATTATGGAAAAGGAAAGTATGTGGTGTGTGAAAATGTGCAAATTAAACTAGATTACTAAGTCCTTGAACCAATATTGGATGGAGAAGGTAAGTTGTTTTTGATGATCTGGGATGTATGAAATGATAAATCAATGGATATGGCTCACAGAATGTAGATATGCATAGTATGCTAGCTAGTTTAAGATAGTCTGCCAAGTTTTAAAGTTAGCCAATGTATCAAAAAACATATTAAAAATAAAAATTCTAGACAATGCCTTGCATTCCTACTCAACAAACTGTTAACCCATCTGAAAAGACTTTTCTCTTAAATGTAAGTAAATAGAATATTAAAGTTAAAGATTGTTTTTGAAGTTATATTATCTCTTCAATTTGTATTTTTCCACTAGTTTGAAATCACATGGCAAAAAAAGAAAAAGAAACCTTTTATTTCCTTTCAGAAAATTTCTGCTATTTTAGAAAATTCTTCCACATAAATGGAAATTATAAGAGAATACATTATAAGAGTATGTATAAAGTATAAGAGAAACATATACTTTGTGTTTAAATATTTATTTTTATTTTATTTCATTTTTTCTTAACCGAAATGTTGGGCAAGTGTTGGAAAAAACAATTGAAAGTAGTTACAACATAATACACTGGGTGCTGACTTGGCTTGTGCCAAAATAAACTCCTACTCACTAGTCTTGCTACAAAAGTCTAGCTTTCAGTGAAAGTTTGAATTTCATTTTAATTCACAATTTCAAGATAGTTACTGTGATGGGTAATTTTGTATGTCAAATTTACTGAGCCATTGAGTGCTGAGATATTTGGTTAAGCATTATTTTAAGTGTGTGTGTGTGTGTTTCCAGATGAGATCAACATTGGAATCAGCAAACTGAGTAAAGCAGATTGTTCTCTCTAATGTGGGCAGGACTTATCCAATCTTCTGAAGGACTGAATAGAACAAAAGTCTAAGTAAGGGAGAACCTCTCTCTGCCTGAATCTTCAGACTTGAACTTGAACTGGAACTATACCACCAGCTCTTTTGTATCTCCAGCTTGCTGACTTCAGATCATGGAACATTTTAGCTTCCATAACTAGAAAAGCCAGTTACTGGGGCGCCTGGGTGGCTCAGTCGGTTGAGCGGCCGACTTCAGCTCAGGTCATGATCTCACAGTCTGTGAGTTCAAGCCCCGCGTCGGGCTCTGTGCTGACAGCTCAGAGCCTGGAGCCTGTTTCAAATTCTGTGTCTCCCTCTCTCTGACCCTCCCCCATTCATGCTCTGTCTCAAAAATAAATAAACGTTAAAAAAAAAAAAAAAAAAGAAAAGCCAGTTACTTAGCATAAATTTAGACAGATAAATTATGTATATAATATATATTACATATAACACAGAGAGGGGATCTAAGATAGAGATATTATAAATATAAATGTATATTTATATTTCTTATTGGTTTTATATCTCTGGAGAATCCAGACTAATATAGCCACCGTCATTAAAAGAGTTTATTCTTGGGGCGCCTGGGTGGCACAGTCGGTTGGGCGTCCGACTTCAGCCAGGTCACAATCTCGCGGTCCGTGAGTTCGAGCCCCGCGTCAGGCTCTGGGCTGATGGCTCAGAGCCTGGAGCCTGTTTCCGATTCTGTGTCTCCCTCTCTCTCTGCCCCTCCCCCGTTCATGCTCTGTCTCTCTCTGTCCCAAAAATAAATAAACGTTGAAAAAAAAAATTAAAAAAAAAAAGAGTTTATTCTTTACAATATTATGCAATGTGAAACACACAATTTAATTGGCAAGATCATTAGCAAATTTTTGTTTCTGTAAAATGGCAAAAGATGGCTTAATATAGAATGGAGTTGACTAAAGAACCGTGCTACCACAATATTTACAAGGAGAAATATTTTCTTTAAGGCTATTCTCAGCAAGTATGCAAGAAAATGATTTTTTTAAATTAATAGACTTTGTTTCTTATAGAATGTAAGATTTACAGAAAAAGCAGCAAATAGTATGGAGAATTCTTATACACCCTCCCATCCCTGCCCTACCTTGACTGTTTACCTTACAATTAACAACTTGTCTATGGGAGAATTGTTATAAGTAATAAACAAATATTGATATATTAGCATTTACTAAAGTCCATACTTTATTTAGATTCCCTTAGTTTTTACCTAATGCCCTTTTCTTGTTCTAATATCCTATCCAGCATACCACATTTAAGTGTCATGTTTCTTTAGGTTTCCCTTGCCTGTGATGTGGGTTTTATACTATGTTCTTATAAGTGTATATATATATATATATATATGACTTATATATATATATATAAGACTTATATATATATATATATATAAGACTGTTATAAAACCCAGCATCATGGAGCTCTGGGGCAGTAGCAATGACTAAACTTACCTATTTAATTTTGTAGGAGTACTTTCGGGTATCTATTTTGTTTTCGTTTTTGTTTGTTAATTTTTTTTAATGTTTATTTCTGAGAGAGAGAGTGTGCATGGGTGGGGGAGGGACAGAGAGATTGGGTGATAGAGGATCTTAAGCGGGCTCTGCACTGACAGCAGCAAGCCAGATGTGGGGCTCAAACTCATGAACCAGGAGATCATGACCTGAGCTGAAGTCAGACATTCAAGTGACTGAGCCACCCACTTGGCCCTGGGTATCTATTTTGAAAGTCTCTAATAACTGAATTATAAATGTATCATGCAGGCATTCACTTGCTTGGGCATCATCCTTAACTCTAGCTACATTATTAGAATCATCAAATGTCCTCTCACAATGCCTGGTGTGATTGTCAGCACTGGCTTTAAACTTTTTATATGAATAAATTGTGAAACTGAAACTAATTCGTATTTATTCAAATGACAAACATTTAGTGGTTACTGTGTGCTAGACATTCTTGTGGCACTGAATATAAGAAAAAATAAAGAAGAAAAGTCCTTGATTTCATTGAAATTATACCTTAGTTACGTGTGTAAACCAAAAATTAAATAAGTTGTGAACATAATTTTACAGATTAACAAATGTGAAAAGAAAGTAGGTATAATTTGAGCTGATACTCAGGTGACAAAAACAATCTGGGGGGAAAGCATCCTCACCAGACAGATTTGCAAATGCAAAACTGTAAGGCATAAGCAAGTTTAGAAATCAGGATAGTGTGACAGAAAAGTAGTGGCAGAGAGAAGAGAAAGTATTTGTAAGTCAGAAAAGCAATAAAAGAGTAGAAGAACTGGGCCCTTTAAGCCATGGCAAGAAGGTTGGATTTATATCACAATAAATAAGCCACTGGAGAATTTCAAAGAGAGAGGTTATGTAGAAGGCTTATATGCCCTGATTTATGTTTTAAAAATAATATTCCTTTAACCCTATGAAGATTAGATTTAGAGGGAAACAATAGCAGGAAATAGATGATCAGTCAGGAAGTGATATTAGAAATAAGAAATGATGCTGGTTTGGATTCAGGTAGTCATAGTAGAAACAAACATGAATGGAATGACTGAGAATGTCTGTTGAAGGTAGAGCTGACAGGATATGATGCTACCAACTGCTAGGGTGAAGGAAAAAGAGGAGCCCAAAGAGGTCTCCTAGATTTTTTGGCCTAAAAACCAATTTCCATTTACCAAGATGAAACATGGGGAGGGACATGTTCAAAGGTAAATATTGAGTTTTTTATTTTGATCCCATAAATTTTAGATGATTATATCCATATGTAAAGGAAGATATCAATTTGGCAGTTCAATACATGCCAGAATTTTGGAGGACGTCAGAATTGGTGATTCAAATTTAGATGTTACAGGGACATTGCTGTCCTTTGTCTAAACCCTGTTATAAAGCCATATGTTCCATGACACCATGTAAGAAAAGACAAAGGAAAAAAGGAAAGGAAAGGGGGGAAAAAAAAAGAGGCAAGGCAAGGAAAAGGAATCATAGGATAATTTAGCAATTGAGTGCAGCTCCAAGCAAAAATCAAAGGAGATATATCAATGGGAGGAAAATGGTCCATTTTGCCTCACTGACTTCCACTGCTCACAAAGCTCTCCTTGCCTCATCATTACTGGTCGCTTCATTTATTTCCTATTCCTTTATTGTTGTTGTTGTGGATGGACTACAATCTAAGCTTCTATGCTTTGCTTTAAACTGATTCGCAGCCATCAGTGAATGTGAGGCTTTCTCTAAATGTACTGTACCAACCTTAAAGAATTAAGACAACTGCCGATAAAGGTCATAGGCTTACGCAGAGAAAAAACACAGGTCAGCTCTTATCCATAAAAAAAGCATAAAGTCCTTACTTAATATGGCCTTCATTTCTATTTTTGTAAAACTGCTTTGCATATTATAGCAGATAAATCATGTATTAATTATTTTATATTTCAATTTTATAAAAGAAACGGTCATGATTGCGAATTCAAAAGGAAGGAGTTTTTACTATTTCACCAGACAACACATACACTATCTAAATTAAGAAAAGTATTTACAGAGAATCTATGCATCTAATAATCAGATAATTAAGACCTTTTTTACATACTCTGCATAAGTTTTACATATCACTTTATTATCAGGTAATAGAGCACTTATAAATATCCATCTGTAAATTGTGCACATTAGTTAAAGATTAGAAATGCAAAGACCATGCATAACTACCTTGCCCTACTATTGCTGAGAATATCATATGAAAATATTTGCTCTCAGCTAAGTCTAATCTTTTTCTCTTGTGATAAAGAGAGTAGCAACTGTATACATTAAAAATCCTCCCTAAAGCCTAACCCTTAAAAAAAAAAAAACTACTTGTATGAGCAAAGAAAAAAGTAAAATTCTGGAACACATTCTAAATACTGGTCAAGGCATAGTGCAAATCACAGAGGCTTAATGTCTAGATTACCAAGTCTATTATATATTATTCATGATCTAGAACTTTGAAAGCCCTCTTTAGTGATGATATTTCTTATAATAATAATCTTTACTGCTTAACATATGATTGTTGTTTTCTTTTTCAGTTTTCACTAGAACTTGGTTAAAATCTTTCAGAAATATCTTGAAAATATTACCATTTTTAGTGATAAATAAAATAAAATGTTTAAAAAAATAGTACTCTTCCAAATATGGACTAGGGGAAATCATTATTATAAAAAAATATTACAGTAATTTATTTTTTATGTTTGAACAACTAACTTTATTTTAAGCAGCATTAAATTTGTATCTATCTCAGCACAGATGTCTCAATCTCTGAAAGCAATTAATGCTTTTATATATTATTTCCATAACAGAATGATAGAGGCTTCATTTTCACTGCCATGAACATACATTACTTTATTTCCTTGGCAATAAAAAATGGTGCCTTCAAGTTTTATTCAGAGTTGTAATTTATCTGAGATACGAGTAGATACCCAAACTAGACATTTTAGTAAACGATTTTTATAAAATTTTCACTGTCAGAAAGATGCTTGCAGAGCAGATAACAGAAAAATAAAATTGAGGTAGTTACAGTTCAGATAAGTGCTCATATAACTGTTTGTAATAATAGGCCCCACTGATACCAATGAAACTGGTTATACTAAAAGACTCATTGTCTCTTTCACAAGAATTACTGACTTCTTGAGTCTTAAAACTTTATTCCAAAGTGAAGACAACAAAATGGCTAATTACTTTAAAAGAAGGTGAAATCTAGACCAAGAAAAGCATTAGTTTGTATTGAGCTCCTACTCAATGACCATGGACAATGGCAATGACTCTTTTTTTCTCTTTTTTGCTTGTCTTTTCTCTATTTTGCTTCTTTTACTATCTTCTCTCAAATATCTCATTCTCCTTTAAAGTCTACTACAGTTTTTCCCCTCACACACATTTGTTGGTTGTTCATCTGTTCACACATTTGCTTCTAGTAAGAACTTGATCACATGACCAAACATTTGGTCATTCCTTTGGTGCCTTTGTTCCTTCTTCAGTTTCTCAGATCATGTGTACCACCTGGATCTTGCCACTGCCCAAAATTCTTATTCTCCAGTATATCAAAACAGAAATTCAAATCTTTCATTTCATGTAAAATTATCTCATCCACTCTCAGAAGTATAGTACAAGATCTGCTCTTTATGTTCATCCACACCTGGAAACTCCTATTCCCCCAAACACCACTATCACACATTGACTCCCTTCTCTTTTCCTCCCTCCCTTTCTCTCTCTTACGTACATGCACACAAACTATACGCATTCTCCCAATGTGAGCAGAATACTTATGGCTTTTTTACTTTTATCTCTGAGGGAAAAAAAACAATTTAATTTATGCTACCCTAATTCTGTTCTCTCTGCATCCTCAGTTTTTTTTTTAATTTTAATGTTTATTTACTTATTTGAGAAAGAGAGAGAAAGAGAGAGAGAATGAGTGGGGAAGGGCAGAGAGAGACAGAGACATAGAATTTGAAGCAGGCTCCAGGCTCTGAGCTGTGAGCACAGAGCCCAACGCGGGGCTTAAACTCACAGATCGCAAGAACATGACCTGACCCAAAGTCAGATGCTTAACTGACTGAGTCACCCAGGCGCCCCTGTATCCTCAGTTTTTAAAATGTGTTTGTCTTTATTATAAACATAAGACATGCTTATTAAAACAGAAGAGGAAAAACATGAAATAAAAAGCTAGGAAATTTGTCAGAAGATGAAGACACACTCATTAGCCAAGAGTCTTTGAAGTATCTTGCAAGACTCATCTTCCCTAACTATTTTATTTACATTATTTGTTTAATTTCACCTTCTGCCTGAAATATTCTCATCTTTAAAGCAAGGACCTGTTCTCTTTCAGGTCCACTGGGAATATCTTGTCATAAAGTCTTTTCTGACCCCTAATCTTAATTATATTTTGATGTACAATATTCACTATCACCTGAATAAGAAGCCAATTAAAACTTTCACTTTAAAAATTGTGCTAAGTTAAAATTGGTACAGCCACTACGGAAAACAGGATGGTACTTCCTCAAAAAATTAAAAATAGGATTACCATATGATCCAGTAATTCCTACTGGAAATCTTTCTTTACCCAAAGAAAATGAAAGCACTAATTTGAAAAGATATATGCATCTCCATATCTTTTTGCAGCCCTATCTACAATAGTCAAAAAAGGGAAGGAACCCAAATGTCCATCAACAGATTAATGGGTAAAAATGTGGTACATATATACAATATAATATTACTCATAAATATAAAAAAATGATCTTTCCATTTGCAAATTTGAGAATGGATAGAGAGGAAACAATGCTAAGTAAAATAAGTCAGACAAAGACAAGATATCATTTTGCTCATATGTGGAATTTAAGAAGCAAATGAACAAAGAGAAAAATAGACAAACAAACAAAAGACCAGACTCTTAAATAGAGAAAACAAACTGGTGGTTCCCAGAGGGAAGTGAGTAGGGGGATGGGTGAAATAAATAAAAGGAATTATGAATACACTTATGATGAGCACTGAGAAATGCATAGAATTGTTGAATTGTTATCTTATACACCTAAAACTAATATAGCACTGTATGTTTATTATACTTCAATTAAAAAAAGTTATTTTTAAAAATTCTGCTCAGTGAAAACGATGGTTGTAGTAGATAAATTTGCATATTGTCTTGTTGACATTTGTACATTTTTGGGTAGATTTTCAAAAATCTCTGGTCAAGTAATAAAAGCTCTCCAATCCAGTCAGTGATTATAAATGCATACTCCATAGAATTCTAATTCCACAGGACAATAATGTGTTCCTAAAATAAAAGGGGTGATATTATTAGGGAATCTAGCTAGCTAGCTACTTAACTTAGATAGCTAGATAGCTAGCTGTCTATCTATTTTTCTATCTTTCTATCATATATAATATATAAGCATGTCTCTACACCAGAAATTTTTGAAGACTTTACTTTGTTCATATACATTATAATCTCTAGGAGGAAAAATTAGTGTATGTGGAATTTTCCAAAGTGATTTGATCCCACTATCCTCCCACCTCCCATTTAAAAGGAATGTTTTTTGGTTTTTTTTTTAATTTTTTTTTTAACGTTTATTTATTTTTGGGACAGAGAGAGACGACAGAGCATGAACGGGGGAGGGGCAGAGAGAGAGGGAGACACAGAATTGGAAACAGGTTCCAGGCTCTGAGCCATCAGCCCAGAGCCTGACGCGGGGCTTGAACTCACGGACCGCAAGATCGTGACCTGGCTGAAGCCGGACGCTTAACCGACTGCGCCACCCAGGTGCCCCTAAAAGGAATGTTTTTAAGGGAGTAGTGTTCTATAGAAACACTAACAGAAATATTACTTTAGCAAAATGAGTTTTTCATTTTCTACTCCATACCAGAAAATTTTGGCCATAATCAATGTTAATCCCAGGCATATAAAACTATCTATTCTTCTATTTTTCATAGTCTTGGCTTAAGATTGCCCCATTTTAAAAGGTATTATATACTTGACTTGAGCCATAATGCATGGGATCAAATGCCAAATCACAAATAATTGGCTTTGTAACCTTGAGTAAGTTACTTGACCTCTCTGTGCCTCATTTACCTCATATATAAAAAACAGGAATTGTATTCTTGGGAATTATACAAGCCAAGTCCTATCCTTTGCTGAATCAGGACTAGCTAAGTACTGTATTAAATATTTTTCTAATGCCTATATTGAAAAAATTGAATTAGTTTTTCCAGATTCTGTTACTTTTTTTGCTACATCAAAAAATACATATAATTGAAAATGAATTGAAAAATTTTTAAAAATAAAAAAAAATAGAAAATCAGAAGGAAATACTATTAAATTTTACTGTCTATAATAATATCTAAGAAAACACAATTTATTTTTGGACTATTTAAAGATAGTTTAGTAATCAAAATAACATGACTCAATTTCAAGTTTGGAATAATGATCACTTCAGTTTGTTTTTTTTTTTTTAAGTAAAGGTATATATAATTATACTAAGTTGAGCATTAACCATGTGGGTGATAATGTCACAAATAGAAAAAAAGTATATATAATTCACCTATAGTATATTTTTGATATATGTGAAAGTCTAGGCATTTTAATTACAGAGTACATTTACCTTGCAGTGATATAGTCTGTTATTAAAGAGTTGCTTTCTAAGACTATTTAAAGGAGAAATCAATATATAGATCCAGTATTTACTAATTTTACATTCCTTTAATTTATTTTATTCAAAATTGCCCTGTAAATGCTTCAAATTATCAAGTTAAAATCAAATTTAATCTCAGTGGCTTATGGTAAAGTGCCAATTACATTCTGAGTTACACATTAAAAAACTGACGGATAAATGAATCAAAGGTATGAATGTAAACAGAAATCTTCATTCTCTTTTATAGGATTTATCATGAAAAAAACTACAAATGGTGAAAGATATGATACAATTTGCTATCATTTTCTGAGTACTTCAATTATAGTTTCCTCTCGAGGGATACACAAATACCCCACACATATGAGCTGACCCTCCATTTGACTGCAATCTCAGTCCATTTATGTTTCTATTTTGTAGCTGAATATGCAAGACAATGATTACTAATTTACATATCTCCTACCCCCACTGAACCAGGCAATTTCCCAGGTGCAGTGACTAACATCTCATAACCGAACAAATGAGATAATGACAGTAAATTTGATCAATACGGATTCCAGTTGTTGAAAAAAAAATAGGAATACAATAGGAAGGAAATAGCTATTCCCATATCTTCAGCATGTAAGGATTTTCAAAAAATTGGCCATTGTTAATATTTCATTCTCTTTTCTACATATTACTTATTAGCAACTTAGCTAGACTGACTTGATTTTAATCAACCAAGGAAAGGAAACCTAAAATAGTCCTAGGAATTAATTACAGAAACGTCTTTGATTTAATACACATTGTCTTCCAAATCCAAACCTAAGAATCCCTATGTTATGGGGAGAGAGACGATGGGCAAAGGAAGGTGAGTAAAGAGGTAAGAACATGAAAGAAGGGAGATAGAAATGTGGAAGAAAATGAAAAGTAGAAGCATTAACTTTAGAGTGGTAAATGTAAAGATCCTGCCTCCCAGTTTTCTATATCTTTCCTCTCTACACTGCAAGCCTCATTCCTCATTCCTACTCCATTTCCTCCTCTTACAAAAATACTATATGGAATTGATTCCTTCAGATCAGTCACCCTTCTATCTCTGAAGTTTATTGAAAATCTGTATAACCTCAAACCTGATTTCAAGTGAAGGTTCTGAGGAACTGCTTCAGTAGTTTATTTCTTTTTCTAGTTACTGAATATTTTTACTTCAGTTGAAGAAAAACTCCAGTATTTCATTTTTAAAAGCCACATTATCATGCAAATACTTTGAGAGTGTGTTGTACTTTATAGACATAAATCTTCATTTAGTTACTATAAAGCCACTAGGTTAAAAAATTTTGTTTTGATTTAGATTTTGCTATAAAATATTCTAATATGAAACATACCCAAATGCCTTTTAAAGCAAGCTATTTATATCCAATTACTATGATATATGTAAAAACACAAGCGAGCTGATTCATGCTATGATACGTAACACAAAAGAACAGATAGGATAATTGTGACACTCTATCATTAATGAGCCACATTACCCTAAAATAATGAAAAAACCCAACATCAACAAGAAAAAACAGACCTAGAAATTTCTCATTATATGCAATATTTATAAACGTAAACATATTTTTAACTATTGGAAAGCTATTTTTTTCTAAAATAACTGTTCGTGATCTTTATAAAATAATATAGCTGGTAATCTAATTTTTGAAAATATTTAATTTTCCATATTTCAGTAATTAAATATTGACATTATTTCTTTCAGAGACAAACACCAACTAACCTTTTATTTATTTTTTTATTTATGTTTTTTACAAATAACCTTTTAAATTATAGAATAATTTTCCCTAAGTTTTCACACTCAAAATCTTTATAGTATTTTGGAGTTTATTTAATCATAGATGATATATTATTTTTCCCTTTAAACACTTAATATTTCTTTAAAAATTAATATTCTCTATTTATTTAGTCATTTAGTCTATCTTTCTAATACAAGAAATTTAAAAATGTTATTTAATCTGTTTACCAATGATGTTATCTAATCGAATTTTCTTTCTTTCTTTTTTTTTTTTTTTGAGATAGAGAGAGAGTGAGAGTGTGCACACTCTCACATGAGCTAGGGAGGGGCAGAGGGAAAGAGAATCTCAAGCAGGCTCCACACACTCAGCACTGAGACTGACATGAGGCTCAGTCCATGAACGTGGGATCATGACCTGAGCCAAAATCAAGAGTAGGACCCTTAAGTGACTGAGCCACCCAGGCGCCTCAACTGCTGGTTTTAAAATAATAAATGATACAGAAAATATACTTAACCAAAGGGCTAATATATGGTAATATATTTCATTAGGGAACTTAAATTCTATTTTCCCTTTGTTATTAGAATGAGATGACATTGTTTATTTTTTGGAAATTAAAAAGCCAGCCATAGGGGCGCCTGGGTGGCGCAGTCGGTTAAGCGTCCGGCTTCAGCCAGGTCACGATCTCGCGGTCCGTGAGTTCGAGCCCCGCATCAGGCTCTGGGCTGATGGCTCGGAGCCTGGAGCCTGTTTCCGATTCTGTCTCCCTCTCTCTCTGCCCCTCCCCCGTTCATGCTCTGTCTCTCTCTGTCCCAAAAAAAATAAATAAACGTTGAAAAAAAAAGATTTAAAAAAAAAAAAAGCCAGCCATATTTCATTGGTATAAACCCCTCAAAGTCAGGGGCCGTTTAGTTATCTTGTTAAGAGTACTATCTTGTGATATAGTTCGGGAGGATGATGGCTTAGGAGGATGCTGGGCTCACAGCACATCCTGCTGATCACTTAGATTCCACCTACACCTGCCTAACTAACCCAGAAAACCACCAGAAACTAGCAGAACGGAGTCTCTGGAGCCATGCGCAGACGAGAGGCCCACGGAAGAGGGACCCCTCCTGAAGTGGATCACCTAAGGAGAAGAGAGCTAAGCCTGCCCCTCCTGCCCCCCTGCAACTTGCCTACCCACCCCAGCTAATACGCCAGATTCCCAGCTCCATAAGCCTGGCAGGGTGCAAGTAGCCCAGATGGGCCACGCCACCCCACAGTGAATCCCACCCCTAGGAGAGGGGAAGAGAAGGCACACACCAGTCTGACTGTGGCCCCAGCGGTGGGCCAGGGCAGACGTCAGGTCTGACTGCGACTCTGCCCACCAGCTCCAGTTATACACCACAGCACAGGGGAAGTGCCCTGCAGGTCCACACCATGCCAGGGACTATCCAAAATGACCAAACGGAAGAATTCCCCTCAGAAGAATCTCCAGGAAATAACAACAGCTAATGAGCTGATCAAAAAGGATTTAAATAATATAACAGAAAGTGAATTTAGAATAATAGTCATAACATTAATCGCTGGGCTTGGAAACAGTATAGAGGAGAGCAGAGAATCTCTTGCTACAGAGATCAAGGGACCCAGGAACAGTCAGGAGGAGCTGAAAAACACTTTAAACGAAATGCAAACCAAAATGGAAACAACGACGGCTCGGATTGAAGAGGCAGAGGAGAGAATAGGTGAACTAGAAGATAAAGCCATGGAAAAAGAGGAAGCTGAGAAAAAGAGAGATAAAAAAATCCAGGAGTATGAGGGGAAAATTAGAAAACTAAGTGACACACTAAAAAGAAATAATATACGCATAATTGGTATCCCAGAGGAGGAAGAGAGAGGGAAAGGTGCTGAAGGGGTACTTGAAGAAATCATAGCTGAGAACGTCCCTGAACTGGGGAAGGAAAAAGGCATTGAAATCCAAGAGGCACAGAGAACTCCCTTCAGACGTAACTTGAATCGATCTTCTGCACGACATATCATAGTGAAACTGGCAAAATACAAGGATAAAGAGAAAATTCTGAAAGCAGCAAGGGATAAACATGTGCTAATTTATAAAGGGAGACCTATAAGACTCCTGACTGATCTCTCTTTTGAAACTTGGCAGGCATGAAAGGATTGGCACGAGATCTTCAATGTATTAAACAGAAAAAAATATGCAGTCGAGAATCCTTTATCCAGCAAGTCTGTCATTTAGAATAGAAGGAGAGATAAAGGTCTTCCCAAACAAACAAAAACTGAAGGAATTTGTCACCATTAAACCAGCCCTACAAGAGATCCTAAGGGGGACCCTGTGAGACAAAATACCAGAGACATCGCTACAAGCATAAAACATACAGACATCACAATGACTCTAAACCCGTATCTTTCTATAATAACACTGAATGTAAATGGATTAAATGCGCCAACCAAAAGATATAGGGTATCAGAATGGATAAAAAAACAAGACCCATCTATTTGCTGTCTACAAGAGACTCATTTTAGACCTGAGGACACCTTTAGATTGAGAGTGAGGGGATGGAGAACTATTTATCATGCGACTGGAAGCCAAAAGAAAGCTGGAGTAGCCATACTTATAGCAGACAAACTAGACTTCAAATTAAAGGCTGTTACAAGAGATGAAGAAGGGCATTATATAATAATTACAGGGTCTATCCATCAGGAAGAGCTAACAGTTATAAATGTCTATGCGCCGAATACCGGAGCCCCCAAATATATAAAACAATTACTCACAAATATAAGCAACCTTATTGATAAGAATGTGGTAATTGCAGGGGACTTTAATACACCACTTACAGAAATGGATAGATCATCTAGACACACGGTCAATAAAGAAACAAGGGCCCTGAATGAGACATTGGATCAGATGGACTTGACAGATATATTTAGAACTCTGCATCCCAAAGCAACAGAATATACTTTCTTCTTGAGTGCACATGGAACATTCTCCAAGATAGATCACATACTGGGTCACAAAACAGCCCTTCATAAGTTTACAAGAATTGAAATTATACTATGCGTACTTTCAGACCACAATGCCACGAAGCTTGAAATCAACCACAGGAAAAAGTCTGGAAAACCTCCAAAAGCATGGAGGTTAAAGAACACCCTACTAAAGAATGAGTGGGTCAACCAGGCAATTAGAGAAGAAATTAAAAAATATATGGAAACAAACGAAAATGAAAATACAACAATCCAAATGCTTTGGGACGCAGTGAAGGCAGTCCTGAGAGGAAAATACATTGCAATCCAGGCCTATCTAGAAACAAGAAAAATCCCAAATACAAATCTAACAGCACACCTAAAGGAAATAGAAGCAGAACAGCAAAAGCAGCCTAAACCCAGCAGAAGAAGAGAAATAATAAAGATCAGAACAGAAATAAACAATATAGAATCTAAAAAAACTGTAGAGCAGATCAACGAAAACAAGAGTTGGTTTTTTGAAAAAATAAACAAAATTGACAAACCTCTAGCCAGGCTTCTCAAAAAGAAAAGGGAGATGACCCAAATAGATAAAATCATGAATGAAAATGGAATTATTACAACCCATCCCTCAGAGATACAAGCAATTATCAGGGAATACTATAAAAAATTATATGCCAACAAATTGGACAACCTGGAAGAAATGGACAAATTCCTAAACAACCACACTCTTCCAAAACTCAATCAGCAGGAAATAGAAAGCTTGAACAGACCCATAAACAGCAAAGAAATTGAACTGGTTATCAAAACTCTCCCAACAGGGGTGCCTGGGTGGCTCAGTCGGTTAAGCGTCCAACTTCAGCTCAGGTCACGATCTCACAGTCCATGAGTTCGAGCCCCGCATCGGGCTCTGGGCTGATGGCTCAGAGCCTGGAGCCTACTTCCCATTCTGTGTCTCCCTCTCTCTCTGCCCCTCCCCTGTTCATGCTCTGTCTCTGTCTCAAAAATAAATAAACGTTAAAAAAAAAAAATCTCCCAACAAATAAGAGTCCTGGACCAGATGGCTTCCCATGGGAGTACTACCAGACGTTTAAAGCAGAGATAATACCTATCCTTCTCAAGCTATTCCATGAAATAGAAAGGGAAGGAAAACTTCCAGACTCATTCTATGAAGCCAGTATTACTTTGATTCCTAAACCAGACAGAGACCCAGTAAAAAAAGAGAACTACAGGCCAATATCCCTGATGAACATGGATGCAAAAATTCTCAGTAAGATACTAGCAAATCGAATTCAACAGCATATAAAAAGAATTATTCACCATGATCAAGTGGGATTCATTCCTGGGATGCAGGGCTGTTTCAACATTTGCAGATCAATCAACGTGATACATCACATTAACAAAAGAAAAGAGAAGAACCATATGATCCTGTCAATCGATGCAGAAAAGGCCTTTGACAAAATCCAGCACCCTTTCTTAATAAAAACCCTTGAGAAAGTCGGGATAGAAGGATCATACTTAAAGATCATAAAAGCCATTTATGAAAAGCCCACAGCTAACATCATCCTCAATGGGGAAAAACTGAGAGTTTTCTCCCTGAGATCAGGAACACGACAGGGATGCCCACTCTCACCGCTGCTGTTTAACATAGTGCTGGAAGTTCTAGCATCAGCAATCAGACAACAAAAGGAAATCAAAGGCATCAAAATTGGCAAAGATGAAGTCAAGCTTTCGCTTTTTGCAGATGACATGATATTATACATGGAAAATCCGATAGACTCCACCAAAAGTCTGCTAGAACTGATACATGAATTCAGCAAAGTTGCAGGATACAAAATCAATGTACAGAAATCAATTGCATTCTTATACACTAACAATGAAGCAACAGAAAGACAAATAAAGAAACTGATCCCATTCACAATTGCACCAAGAAGCATAAAATACCTAGGAATATATCTAACCAACGATGTAATAGATCTGTATGCTGAAAACTATAGAAAGCTTATGAAGGAAATTGAAGAAGATAAAAAGAAATGGAAAGACATTCCCTGCTCATGGATTGGAAGAATAAATATTGTCAAAATATCAATACTATCCAAAGCTATCTATACATTCAATGCAATCCCAATCAAAATTGCACCAGCATTCTTCTACAAGCTAGAACAAGCAATCCTAAAGTTTGTATGGAAACACAAAAGGCCCCGAATGGCCAAAGTAATTTTGAAGAAGACCAAAGCAGGAGGCATCACAATCCCAGACTTTAGCCTCCACTACAAAGCTGTCATCATCAAGACAGCATGGTATTGGCACCAAAACAGACACATAGACCAATGGAATAGAATAGAAACCCCAGAACTAGACCCACAAACATATGGCCAACTAATCTTTGACAAAGCAGGAAAGAACATCCCGTGGAAAAAAGACAGTCTCTTTAACAAATGGTGCTGGGAGAACTAGACAGCAACATGCAGAAGGTTGAAACTAGACCACTTTCTGACACCATTCACAAAAATAAACTCAAAATGGATAAAGGACCTGAATGTGAGACAGGAAACCATCAAAACCCTAGAGGAGAAAGCAGGAAAAGACCTCTCTGACCTCAGCCGTAGCAATCTCTTACTCGACACATCCCCAAAGGCAAGGGAATTAAAAGCAAAAGTGAATTACTGGGACCTTATGAAGATAAAAAGCTTCTGCACAGCAAAGGAAACAACCAACAAAACTAAAAGGCAACCGACGGAATGGGAAAAGATATTTGTAAATGACATATCGGACAAAGGGCTAGTATCCAAAATCTATAAAGAGCTCACCAAACTCCACTTCCGAAAAACAAATAACCCAGTGAAGAAATGGGCAGAAAACATGAATAGACACTTCTCTAAAGAAGACATCCGGGGGGCGCCTGGGTGGTGCAGTCGGTTAAGCGTCCGACTTCAGCCAGGTCACCATCTCGCGGTCCGGGAGTTCGAGCCCCGCGTCGGGCTCTGGGCTGATGGCTCAGAGCCTGGAGCCTGTTTCCGATTCTGTGTCTCCCTCTCTCTCTCTGCCCCTCCCCCGTTCATGCTCTGTCTCTCTCTGTCCCAAAAATAAATAAACGTTGAAAAAAAAAATAAAGAAGACATCCGGATGGCCAACATGCACATGAAAAGATGCTCAATGTCGCTCCTCATCAGGGAAATACAAATCAAAACCACACTCAGGTATTACCTCACGCCAGTCAGAGTGGCCAAAATGAACAAATCAGGAGACTATAGATGCTGGAGAGGATGTGGAGAAATGGGAACCCTCTTGCACTGTTGGTTGGAATGCAAACTGGTGCAGCCACTCTGGAAAACAGTGTGGAGGTTCCTCAGAAAATTAAAATAGACCTACCCTATGACCCAGCAATAGCACTGCCAGGAATTTACCCAAGGGATACAGGAGTACTGATGCATAGGGGCACTTGTACCCCAATGTTTATAGCAGCACTCTCAACAATAGCCAAATTGTGGAAAGAGCTTAAATTTCCATCAACTGATGAATGGATAAAGAAATTGTGGTTTATATACACAATGGAGTACTACATGGCAGTGAGAAAGAACAAAATATGGCCCTTTGTAGCAATGTGGATGGAACTGCAGAGTGTGATGCTAAGTGAAATAAGCCATACAGAGAAAGACAGATACCATATGGTTTCACTCTTATGTGGATCCTGAGAAACTTAACAGAAACTCATGGGGGAGGGGATGGAAAAAAAAAAAAAGGAGGTTAGAGTGGGAGAGAGCCAAAGCATAAGAGAGTCTTAAAAACTGAGAAGAAACTGAGGGTTGATGGGGGGTGGGAGGGAGGGGAGGGTGGGTGATGGGTATTGAGGAGGGCACGTTTTGGGATGAGCACTGGGTGTTGTATGGAAACCAATTTGACAATAAATTTCATATATTGGGAAAAAAAATTTGTCCTTATAATTAAAAAAAAAAAGAGTACTATCTTGTTTCTAATATGGAACCTGGGCCATATTTTTTGAGTTGGTTTAGAACAATGGAAAGTATTTGTATTCCAAAGTCAGAAAACAAAACAAAACAAAACAAAAAAAACAGAAGCTGAATTCTGACTCTGCCATTGCACATTGTACTGGGCTGAATAGTCACCCCCAAAATATATTTCCAAGTGGTAATCCAATTCATTCTGTGACTTTATCTGGAAATAGAACCTTTACAGGTATAATTAAGTTAATGATCTTTTAAAAAAAATGTTTAATGTTTATTTATATTAAAGAGAGACAGAGACAGAGACAGAGACAGAGAATGAGCAGGGGAGGAACAGAGAAACAGAGACAGAATTCAAAGCAGTCTCCAAGCTGCCAGCTGTCAGCACAGAGCCCAACGAGGGGCTCGAACTCACAAGCAGTGAGTTCAAGACCTGAGTCAAAGTCAGACACTCAACTGACTGGGCCACCCAGACACCCCAAGTTAATGATCTTGAGATGAGATGGCATCATCTTGGAATTACAGTGGTCTCCAAATCTAATGTCCTTATAAAAGACAGAAAAGGAAGACAGAGGGCCACACAGAGAGGAAGGCCATGTGAAAATGCAAGCAGAGATTGGAATAAGTTCACAAGCCAAATACCAAGAATTGCCAGCAGCCACCAGAAGCTATGAGATAGGCATGCCATAGATTTTCTTGTGAGCCTTCAGAAGGAACCAACCATGCACATCTTTATTTGAGACTTCTGACTTCCAGAACTGTGAGAGAATAAATTCTTACTGTTTTAAGCCACCAAATTTGTGAACGTTTGTTATGGCAGCTCTAGGAAATGGCTATAGGCTTATAGTCACTATGAGAGTTAGATTTCTCATTTAAAAATGGTGCTAATGCCCATTTTCTATATCTGTTAAGAAAATTAAACAAGATACCTTAAATAAACCACTTACCGTGGTGTCTGATATCCAGCAGCACTCAAACATGTTGGTTTCCCTTCTGACAACCACTAATACAACTAGTATTTCCCAAAGGAATGTTTCTAAAATATACTTGCCTTAGTAAGGAGTATAAATATAATTTGTATAAGTTTACATAAACTACAATCCATTAAAAAAGGCAATTTCCATGTATATTTTCTGCATTGTTGATGATTTAGAAACAGCATGATGCAAAAATTTAATTAAATGCAGTGAATATTAGTTATAAAGAAATTACACAGCACTTTGAAAATCTCTTGTAATGTCAGGAAGTCAGATAGAAAATTTTCATCTTCTTCCCTGAACGTTTGCATTCGTGACCCTCCATCACAACTACCCACACTGACTTCAACATGAAGGGTAGAATGGGGAAATGAAAAAACAAGGGAAAGGACTGTCAACTCTTAACTCCTAAAGGGCCAGAGGGAAGCTTTTATAGCTCATAATTCATGACTAATTATACCCATAAATTCTTAGAGATTGGAAAAAAGTCACGTAATTTTTAAAAGTTTTTAATCTCGACAGACTGACCTCACTTTATTTTTTGTTATTATTTTAAATATTTTGCCTTTTTGTTGGCTACTTCCCTACACAAGAGCAAAGAAACATATTCTCATTAATCGTAAATAAAGGCAAAAAAGGCTGACTGTATATCACATTTTTTAACCTAAATAATATCTTTCAGAAAATAAAATTTTGAAGAGACAGAGGCTACAAATCCAAAACTACTCCGAAATATGCATTGAATGGATTATGAACAGCAAGTTTTTATAAAAGAATTGCAGTGTCCAATTCGTATTTATTTATAAGGAATGATTTTTTTCCTTTCCAAGGTAAATTGAAACAAAAGCAATGATTAACAAATAAGTTAAAATAATATCTTATTAATTTTAGATACTAACATATAACAGATAAAAATGTAACTCTAGGCAAAAGTTCTTGATTTAACATAAGGATTTACCTCAATCTGTTGACCAGAGATTGATAACAAGTTTCTCATTTAAGTTGGGTGTGCATCTATTATTTCCATCAACTTTCTAAATGCTATAAAGCCTACAAAAAAGGACACTAAGAAAATAAAAGTTGCATTTATAGATATTTACAACATTGTTCTGAATAAACAGCAAGACTTTTGAGTAGGGGATGAAAGCAGAAGGGGTCCTAGAGAATGTTCTCCTGGGAGTCTCCCAGGAAAACTTTCCTCAAAGCAATTTCAGTCTCCCAAAATTATACTTTTAGTCTTTCATATTTAAAAACAAAGAATGAATTAATTTAAAAAAAAAAATTTTTTTTAACGTTTATTTATTTTTGAGACAGAGAGAGACAGAGCATGAACGGGGGAGGGTCAGAGAGAGGGAGGCACAGAATCTGAAACAGGCTCCAGGCTCCGAGCTGTCAGCACAGAGCCCAACGCAGGGCTCGAACTCACCGACTGCAAGATCATGACCTGAGCCGAAGTCGGCCACCCAACCGACTGAGCCACCCAGGCGCCCCAATGAATTAATTTTTTATGGACAGATTTTCTGAACAAGATTCACATGAAAATTGTGTAAAATTCAATGTCAACTTTTTGATTTCCAATTTGAATTATTACTGCTAGAGGAATCAGATGCTTAAGGGCCCCCAAACCCTAACCATATGTTCCCTCTGTAAATGTCACATGGGAAAGCAGATTATATATCATAAAAAGAAAGAAGCATGTAGACCATGTAATAATACAGACAAGAAAATGCTCAATCACTGAGCTAAGTTGACTGATGTGCCCATTTCCACAATAAATTATACCTACCAGGGGATCAATAATTCAAGTGTTTCCTGGATTATGCATGAAGGGGTATTTAAATGCTTGACCTCTTGACTTAAAAATTTTTTTTTTTTTGTCTGTATTAATGATAACCAAACCCTCTATTTATGGTTGATGATGTTTGTTTTCCTTAGATTTTATGTTGAGGCCTAATACAGCCACATTTTAAAGGTCATGTCAGGGGCGCCTGGGTGGCGCAGTCGGTTAGGCGTCCGACTTCAGCCAGGTCACCATCTCGCGGCCGTGAGTTCGAGCCCCGCGTCATGCTCTGGGCTGATGGCTCAGAGCCTGGAGCCTGTTTCTGATTCTGTGTCTCCCTCTCTCTCTGCCCCTCCCCCGTTCATGCTGTGTCTCTCTCTGTCCCAAAAATAAATAAATGTTGAAAAAAAAAAAAAAAGGTCATGTCAGATTTTTCCAATTTAAGCTAATTTGCATATATAGATCCAAGATCTATTATGTATTGATTTTAGTTCTCAGAGACCAATCATAATTTCAACGTTTATTTATTTTTGGGACAGAGAGAGACAGAGCATGAACGGGGGAGGGGCAGAGAGAGAGAGAGGGAGACACAGAATCGGAAACAGGCTCCAGGCTCTCAGCCATCAGCCCAGAGCCCCACGCGGGGCTCGAACTCCCGGACCTCGAGATCGTGACCTGGCTGAAGTCGGACGCTTAACCGACTGCGCCACCCAGGCGCCCCTTGACCAATCATAATTTCAAATGTTTATGTCTCTTGGAAGATGTTTCATTATGTATTTATACAGGATGTATATTTTTCACTTTTAAGGAGTGAGCAATACACCAGATCAACATGAACATGCTTGAACAATAAATGACTTACGTGTCACCAGGTGAACAGGTTAATGGGTGTTTTTAACACGTTATCTGTTTTAGGCCAACATGGAGGTATTTGGATACCAAAGCAGTGTTTGTACATCAGGATTCTTAGTAAACTGAAGAATGCTACTCACCCAGAGATTATATGTGTGACAACAAATGAACTCATTTTAACTGATGTTTTAAATGATCAAAAATTGTGATACTTACTGATATTTATACATAATATTGTGATTGCCTTAACAATAATGAGACTTTATCCCCCCCTGAGGATCCAAGTAATGTATGTAGCATTCAAAGGACAACTCAAAATGGAGATTTCCTGACTTAAGGGAGTTGAATTCCTTGGTCTGATTGTTCTTTAAGAAGCAAAAACAAATAAGCAACAACCATTTTTTGCTCTATATTCATATCCAACCATCTTTAATTCTTTAAGATAAAGATTAGATCGTATGTCATAATTGCTTCATTTCACAAATTGACAAGTGGACTTAAAATAGTTTACAGGTTATCTGAGAAATCTAACAGTGCTTATTTAAACAAAATGTTGTACGAATAAAGAAAAATAACCTAAGTTTTAAAAAGAAATCAGTGTCTTTTGCCAAAAATACAACACTTACCTTTAAAAAGAAAAATAAATAAATAACATTTGTTGTTGTGAATTTAGTTTTATCTCTAACAGAGAAACTGACCTCTCCAACACTGCAAGGAAATTCCATTGCACAAATTACAATCTGTCTGCCCTATGAGCAATGTACAGCTGCTCAAAGAAACTGTGTTCAGCCCTCTGCCATGCTTTTCTACATGCTGCTTCATCCTCCTGGACCTGTTCTTTTTCACATTCTTCAATTGATTAACCTGTATTCAACTTTCAAGCGTTACTTGGGCATCATCTGTTAGTTTGACAGAAGAAAGAAAACTTCCCTAGGGCTGCCTGGGTGGCTTACTCAGTTAAGGGGTTAAGCAACCAACTCTTCATTTAGGCTCAGGTCACTATCGCACAGTGGGGAGCCTGCTTGGGATTCTTTCTCTCCCTTTCTCTCTCTCTCTCTCCCCCTCCTCTCCTGTGATCTCTCTTGCTTGCTTGCTTGCTCACAAATTAAACTTCAAAATTTTTTTTTAAAAAAAGAAGAAAACTTCCCACAGAATTTAGGGAGAAAAAGACATGATATCTTGATAGAAACATTAAAGAACCTTGGAAGAAGAAGCAGAGAAATGGGTTAGAACCCTGGCTTTGCCACTAATCCTTGAACTTTGGAAAAATTGCTTAATCTCTCAAGAATTTATTTGTGTTGGATGGATTGAAATAAAAATCCCTAGGAGTATTTATAATTTCATATTTTTAGCCTATGGCAACTTATATTTTCTATTCGGAAACACTTAACCTATTTGAACCTTCAAGAAAAATCGTAACAGATTAAGTTCACTCTCAAAATCCATTATATCACTGGGCCCAAGTATGAAATCTAAATATATATATGCCTTTAATATATTGCCTTAAAATAAGCTCTACATGTCATTAGTGGTCTTATCACTTATCTGTAAATTTTAATAAAGTCAGAATCTAGCATCTTGTGAGTACTTATAAACACTTATTAACATATAGAAGGTAAAAGAATTATAAACTAACAAGCATAAAAAATTTGACTACTTTAATAATGAGATTCCAGTTTAATGATCAGAAACTTCCAAAGTTCTAAGAGAGCATTCTGATTATTCCTAATTCTTTTTTTTTTTTTTTAATTTTTTTTTCAACGTTTATTTATTTTTGGGACAGAGAGAGACAGAGCATGAACGGGGGAGGGGCAGAGAGAGAGGGAGACACAGAATCGGAAACAGGCTCCAGGCTCTGAGCCATCAGCCCAGAGCCTGACGCGGGGCTCGAACTCACGGACCGCGAGATCGTGACCTGGCTGAAGTCGGACGCTTAACCGACTGCGCCACCCAGGCGCCCCAAGATTATTCCTAATTCTTAAAGACAGTAACTTAATTCACTTAATTAGCTCACGAATTATTTAAAAGGAAAATATGAAAGTAAGATCATATTCCTTTTATTCTATATTCTAGTATTATCCCACAATATGTTTCTTGTCTGTTAAATTTAGTACTTCAATTCGTAATCTTTAAATGTTATTCTGTTTAAGAATGAGTTCAGAATAGGCAAAAGTCCCTTGATTAATGAAAAATTTTGGTTAAACCATATCATAATGTAAAGTTAGTATTTAGGTTAAAACAGTTCAAGCATTTTAATAGTTTTTAATTACAAAAGAATGTAGCAATTTTGGTAAGAGAAGACTGCAACAACATGACAATACAAATTATACAAATCATTGAGTATAGAAATATAGAATAGCAAAGGAATTAATGAACCATTCAGACTTTAACAGCATGGGTTCCTGCCTTTCCTCTATACCATACCGGGTGCAGTTTCTGCTTCATCTTTAACTTTAATACCCATAATAAAACTGTATGATATTTAAGTGCATATATACACCATAAGAAATTTCTGCAAAACATCTGTAACAGAGGTAGGAGGCATAAACTATAAAAATATTGTGAATATGATGCTGTTGGCTATACACCTGTATTCCCACAAAATTTACATTCAGAAACCAATCCTTAATGAGATAGTATTTTCTTGCCTTTGGCAGGTGATTAGGTCATGAGGGTGGAGCCCTGATAAATGGGATTAGTGCCCTTGTGAAAGAGACTCCAGAGAGCTCCCTCACCTCTCCTGCCATGTGAAGATAGAGTAAGAAACTAGCCATGAGGAACCAGGAAGTAGGTTCTCACCAGACACCACCTGCTGACTGTAATCTTGGAATTCCCAGCCTCCAGAACTGTGAGAAATAAACATTTGTTGTTTAAACCATGCAGTCTATATGGTATTCTTGTTATAGCAACCAGAACAGACTAAGATAATGCTCTTTTTGGTAAAACCTTAGTAGTAAATATAACTTAATCTCATTTAAGATCTACAAATTAAATCATAACATGTCATAAATCATATATGAATCTAAAACAGATATTTCTATATATGATTTTTTTAAGGCCAAGTTTATATTTAGTTTCATTTATTCCATTTCCCATTTCATCACTTCTTCCTTTAACATTTCTTGTAATGAAGGCCTGCCAGCAATGAATTTTCTCAGTGTTTTTTTCTGGAAAAGTCTTTATGCCACCTTTATTTTTGGAAGATATGTTCATTGACTACAGACTTCTGTGTTGCCACTTTGTTTTTCCCTTTTTGAAATTTTAGAGACATCACTTCACCACCTTCTAATTTGCAGGGTTCTTGATGAGAAATCTACTGTAATTCTCATCTTTGTTCTTCTGTATATAATGTGCTTATTTCCTCTCCTCTGGCTACCTTCAATGTTGTCTTTGATTTTCAGTGGTTTGAATATGACATGTCTGGGTGTGTTTTTTGTTGTTGTTACTCTTCTTTATCTGTTCATTGTTTTTTAAGCTTCTTTGTATCTTTAATTTGGCATATGTCATTAAGTTTAGAAAATTAATGGCCATTATTTCTCAATTTTTTCTTCTGCCTTATTCTCTTTTTCCCACTGAGATTTCAATTATACCTAAGTAAGACCACTTGATATTGCTCCACAGCTATTGTTCTTTTATTCCCCCCCACACCCCTGATTTTTTCTCCCCTTTTATTTTTTAGGTTAGGTAACTTATGTTGACCTATCTTCAAGTTCATTGATTCTTTCCTCAGCTCTGTTGAGTTTCCAGATCAGACCATCACAGGCATTCTTCATCTCTCCTTCTGAGCTTTTAATAATTAGCTTTGGTATCTGATTCATTCTTACAACTCCATCTCTGCTGAAATTACACATCTATTCTTGCTTGTCATCAAACTTTTCCATCAGAGTATTTAACATATTAATTATGGTTATTTTCACCCTTCTTTATGATATTTCCAATATCTGCAGTGATATCTGAATCTGATTCTGTTGCTTCTCCTATCTCTTGGCAGTGTGTTGTTTTTTTCTTTATTTTCTTTGTGCCTCAGAATTTTTGTGGGAAGCCAGACATCTTGTGTAAGGTGTAGAGACTTAGGTCAATAAACTATATTCCTGAAAATAGGCATGTCATTCCTTCTGCCAGAGGTTTGGTGTGGGAATCTAGGTCAGTCTAGGCAGAGTTGAACTGGGTTTGTTATTGTTGCTACAGGTACCCACAGGCTTCAATTTTCTCTAACCACACCTTTCATTTAGGGTCGGGATAGTTTGCCAGAGCGTTTTTCTAACTGTTGGTTCCACTTTCATCTTTAGTCTCTCCTTTGTGCTGTGTGTCCAGGAGGGCTTCTCTCCATATTGTTGTAATATTCCTACCCAAATTCCTCTATTACTGATAACCCAGTGCTTGTTAGTCTGTGGCACATAGAGAGAGGCATTTTCTGCTCCTGTGATTAACCCTAAATCTTAGGCAGGCACTGTGTCCTTGGGTCTCACAGATGCAGCCTTTCAGTGCTTCAGCCTCCCCACCTGCTTGCAGTTCTGGGCTTATCATATATTCCTGCCCCTGTCTCAGGAATAAAAGATTTTTTTTTCTATTCCCCCAACTGCAGTGAGTTTTCATCAGTGGGTCTGCTGTTCTCCCTGTATTTTGGGTGTCTGTTTTGTACAGATAATAGGAAGGAGAACCTGGATGGAGTTTTGTGCTTTTCCTACAGCAGCTGCTATTCCCTTCTTTAAATCGTTAGCTCAAGGAACACTTTCTCAGGAATCTTGCAAGATGTTTTTGTGAGTATCCAGTGAAATCTGTAAAGAAGAGCCTATAAGTGGGTGCACATTCTCATTATACTTACATCCTCTTGCTAGCCCACATTCGACCCCTACCAATTTGTTAATTAGAAATTAACAGAATTCTTACCGTTACCTAACTTTGCTGTATCTAGTCTCTCCTTGTAAACTGTCATTTTACTTCTGTCTCAGGTAACTTGGTTGCCCTGTTACTGTAGCTCTCTGACATTTGAAAAAAAGTTGTGGATTTATATTTTTTCAGGTTTTTCTTTTGTTGTTGTTATCATAAGGGTGGGAACCAGGTTCTTTCTAGCTTTTTGCATCCCAAGTTAAACCAAACATCTACATATAGCTTTAGCATATATTTATTATCTAAATAACTTCAATAACCTAGAATAATAATCATGATTGTCTATAAATCAAAGGAGATGACATATATTTGTGTTAACTGAGTATAGCTTTTACTTTTTAGGAGCTCAAAATTGTAAGCTCAATTGTAAACCAACCATTAGTTTGGTTTCAAAAGAATGACAATATTGAGAGTTTTACTTCTGTAAGATTATAACATAGATTACACTTTTCTTTTGGATATTTTCTACTTTATAGTAATCAATTATACTAGTTTGTCTCCTAGTAGTTGTCTATTAATAATTTCTTCATGCCACTTAAAGTGTTTTCTTGCTATTCTCTTTGTGACTGAAACCTCTCTTCTGAAGAACAGAACTTTCTCATTCCCAGATGTATATGTACATTTAACTGCAAACATAGACACAATGCACTTTCTAAGAATACAGAGCCATTTTACTCATGTAACATTTGAAGCAACCCTACCAGCCATGACTTCTGAAGGTGTATTTCAAAGGTAGTGATAGTAAAGTTTTGCTATTTCTCACTATTGTTGAAATATGTTCCTTTATTATTTCTAAGTAGATCAAAGAATGAGGAAAACAAGTAAAATCAAAGTTACACCTAAAATAGGAAGATAAATAATGCAAAGATATTGTGTGGGATGATAGAGTCAGAAAAGAAAGGGAAATAACAACAAATAAATTGATAAACCAAAAAGGAAAGGGAATAAATCAGAAGGCACAGTGGAAAAACTAGTTTGAAAAATCTGTTTGTACAAATACAGCCTAGCATCTTAAAAACCTTCTTTCTGACTTTAAGATTAATGTCATTATAGTTTGCTCTCCTGCCTTTCCTCTTAATTTGTTGTTTTTCATCACTTGCTGATGAAATCGTCTGGAACTTAAAAATCACTTTTCAGCTCTAAAAGCAAAGCAAAAAAAGAAATGATTGAAAATTAGGGTAAGTAAGCTAAAGCAAATGAGAGGGAAACATACTTTGAAAAACTGACCATGTACATTTTTTTTTTGATACACTGAATAACAAGGATTGCTGTCTCATAGAATACTTTTGTATTTTCAAGGATAGATTGAAGTACAATGTGAAAAGTCCTATGGAAACATTTAGTCTTTCAATTATACGTAGCTAAATTGTTTCCCTTTATTTTTAGGCTAATTCTCTACCTATTTATCAAACAGTAAAAAAAAAGTGTATGTTGTAAACATACGGTTTAGTTCTATTTGTATTATAAAGGCAACTTCTATCTGATACTGAATAGGTAGGTAATATTATTATCATGTGTAGCCATTTCAATTAAGTTGACATTCAACTATCTGGAGATGACTTAACTAAATTAGGTAAATACCTCTGAATAGATTGCATATAAATATTTGATGCTCCTTTTTATAAATTGAGAAATAATAAAGCCATGCTATGAAATGAAAGAAAAACATTTACATTTAATTATTTTAACCAAAAAAATTTTGAACTGTTGCATGCATTTTGCAATACGATGTTCACAATTTTTCTACAAAAATATATATTTATGGTTTATTAAATTTTAGAGCTGGTTTATGAAATTTTAGGGTATTCCTTTGAAAAAAGGTAAGACACATTCCTGTTAGAAGTGTATGCTGTGCTAGGGGCACTTGTACCCCAATGTTTATAGCAGCACTTTCAACAACAGCCAAAATATGGAAAGAGCCTAAGTGTCCATCAGTTGACAAATGGATAAAGAAGTTGTGGTTTATCTATACAATGGAATACTACTTGGAAATGAAAAAGAATGAAATATGGCCTTTTGTAGCAACGTGGATGGAACTGAATAGTGTTATGCTAAGTGAAGTAAGTCATACAGAGAAAGACAGATACCATATGTTTTCACTGTTATGTGGATCCCGAGAAACTTAACAGAAGACCATGAGGGAGGGGAAGGGGAAAAAAAAAGTTACAGAGAGGGAAGGAGACTCTTAAAAACATAAGCCCCATAAGGGACTCTTAAAAACAGAATAAACTGAGGCTGATGGGGAGTGAGAAGGGGGGAAAGTGGGTGATGGACATTGAGCAGGGCACCTGTTGGGATGAGCACTGGGTGTTGTATGGAAACCAATTTGACAATAAATTTCATATTAAAAAAAAAAGTGTATGCTGTGTAATTTAGAACACTTACAGTATTTAGTATAGCATACAATAGAAAATAATAACCTATGTGAATCAGTTCCTATATTTTGAAGTGTTGAGATAATACTGTATGGGTCAGATCTTTGCAAAATTTTTTTCAAATATTATAAATCTCAACTCACACAAATATAGAGTTGGTCTTATAAGCATAAGATAACCCTTTACTCACTAAATTGATTATAGATTTTTAAACCAGAAACCAGTTTGAAATTAAGAAGTCAACATCATTTGAATAGATGATCTATCCTTTTAGTATTTAACAAAAACTGTACTGCTTACATTCAAATAAATTTTCAAGACTCCCAGTTCCCCAAGTTAATCATTCCGCAAGCATTTCTCTGAAAGTGAAAAGTATTAACTAAGACTATATTACTTTCAGTTTAACTTTGATCAATTATTAGTAGCAAATACAGGCATATTGGAGTGGGCTTGATAATTAAAAGCCACATCATGCTTAGGGAGATGGAGATGTAAATTCTCTCATTATATATTCATAGCCTTTCTAATTACCTCATCATGTAAGCCATCCCTCTTTGTTGCTAGATTCTGTTTCGGGTTATCACCAAAGGAAATTGTGAAACTGGATATATTTCAAAATAAAGTGGCAGCTATAGAACAAAGAAGTCCTGGATACTAAATATAAAAAAAAAGAAAAAAAAAAAGAAAGAATGAAACTTTAGTTAATTGTAACCTAGAGAAAGTGTTAGTCACCACTTCTGACATAGTCACTAATGTAAAATACTAGAGTGAGTAGCCAACTGTAAGATATCCACATATCTTAAAATCTTAAAATTCACATTGATTTTAGGTAACAAGGCAGGAATAGAGATATTTAAAATCAATATTCTGACATTCATATGTAGAATAAAACATTCACTCTTTCAATATATTATCTTTGATAAGCACCACAATTACAAATACTTAAGTCTCCACTAATACGTAACTCAGAGATCCTAAGACTTAACATGACCAAAAGGAAATGTGATAATTCATAATTATCCAAATTCATTAAGCTTACTATCTCCAAGTCCACATGTTTAGGAGGGTAATATCCATATTGGTTTATATATTGAGGCACAGAATACACTTCAACTTTAGATTCTCTTACTTAGACAAACCATGCATCATTTTGTTTTTCATTCTGTTTTTAATAGCATTAACTGTTATTTAACCAGAACAAATTATTTGAAATCTCAAATATTTAATATTATTTTCGTATGCACTTTGATTCTGTGAAAGTGAGAAATAAGATTAATCCAAATTTTTGATTATACTTCCATATTCTTTATTTTCCTACTCATAATTATTTTCAGAACACTTATAATGAACTCACATTTCCAGAAGTTTCTAGTAACAATACCTCCTCTATTTCCCTAACAATAGATATTCTTCTATCTTCAATGCAATATCTAAATTCAATCTTCTATTCATTATAGCAAATCTTTCTGCCACAATCTTATTCATAATAATTCAGAAATTCAAAAGTCTTTCATGAAACATGAGATAATAAAATGCATATTTTTGATTGTTGTTTGAGCAGCTTTATAATGATGCAAAGTGCTGCAATTTTTTAATTGATTCACAGATCCTCCTCAGTGTGATCAAATTGTATGTTTCTTCTGCCGATAGGGAAGAAAAGCATTATAAACACAGTACTGTGGCTTTGAATCACCTTCAAAATCACATTAAGATGGACCTATTTGCTATTTATTGCTCCACATACTTAGAATCACGTGGTTTATTGCTGCAGCAGTCTATAAAAGGTGGTAAACAGCCATGATTTTCTGATGTGTGGAAAAAGAGGAAAGACATGAATGGAAATGGGCAATGAAAATAGCTCTTTCTCAAAGTCTGATGGCACTTTGGAGATTCTACATATTAAATTTACATATACATCTCTCACTGAAAAAAGTTCATGTTAAAGCAGACAAGCTGTCACAGAAATCTCCTGAGCTGAAGTGCAAATATCTGACTCTCTGCCAAGGTGCATATATTTATAATACAGCTGAGCAAGGTTGTAAAATCCGGGATTTCTATCTAAAAATTTATAGACTATTTTCAATTTTTCTAAATATGATGACTTGGAAATAAACTAAAGTGGTTAGAAAGTCAAGTTTTCTTTAAATTCACTAGAAACAGGATTTATTTCAATGGATTTCCATTTCAAGGAAAGAGGTCTCATTAGCTGTGTGGCAAAAACACAGCTGTGTATGATATAAGAGCTCTGGGAACAAGTATGTAAAAAGAAGTTAGGATTTAAGAAACCTTACTGATTCATTTGACACAGAAAGTACTATCACTGTTGCTATCACGGTTGCACTGAAAATAAACTTAAGAGCCTCTTCTATATTTGCCGCAGACTTTGAGTCATTACTGAAGCTTCAACACACTTGGCCACATCGCAATGCAGTTTTCTTAAATGGGCTAGATAATGACAAACAGATAAGGAAGAGGCAAAGGGAACCAACCGTTTGCTACGAACACATTGTAGGTAATATACAACATTGGGGATTGCATATTGACCGTAGGGCACTTGGTCTCAGCATGCCATGCTACAGCACAGGAACACATAGCCATGGTTACAACACAGAGCTGAATTTAAGAGACTCACATAATTGCCTGCGAGAAGGTACAGGAGCACTTCCATAAGCTGTGCCCTGTAAATAAAACACATTTTTTTTTTTTGGAGCAACTAATCATTGGTAACAATAGAAAATGGTGGAGGAATGAATAAAGAATATGAAAAGAAATACAAAATAAATATGATTTAAA
The DNA here is from genome assembly GCF_022837055.1 of Prionailurus viverrinus. NCBI lineage: Eukaryota > Metazoa > Chordata > Mammalia > Carnivora > Felidae > Prionailurus > Prionailurus viverrinus. Next base: position 130,337,130 of record NC_062564.1, read on the forward strand.
ATATTTTTATTCAATAAGGCTTTTGAGTTATTGTATTTGGAGGTATATATATTAAGATAATACATGAAGGAAATTAAGAAAAATATATGTAATGCACCAAAATAAGAAGATAAAATAAAAATTACAGCAAAAGATGGGAACATTTAAATTTGACAGAGAGTTTTGTGAAAAGTAGAACACACATGATATTTATGAAGTGGCCTCCTTAAAAAGTAGGTTCCCTTGCACCAATTCCTTAGCTGATGCAAACATTTTCTCAAAGTCTTAAACTAAGCAGTGTACTAGTACTTGCTCTTTTCTTTTTCTACCTCAAATACCGTACAAAATAAAACTAATGACCTCAATAAAATGGCCCTCATCTGTGTATCAATAAAAGTTAATCACTGAAAAACAGCATAATCAAATGGAAAGAGAAAGTTATTAAATAAAGATATTAATGGTGTATGATGGACACCTACGTTAGGACAACCACATGCTGAATACTTGCTATATTCTTCCAGTTGACAACGCTCTGCACAAACACAGATTGTAATTCAAATTAATTATTTTTATTTCTGACACTGATCTCTGTCACAAAATTACATTATAGTATACTCAAGGAGAAGTTTTTAAGTATTAGGTAAATATAGACCTCTGTGAAAGTCAATAGTTCATTCTAAATATAATAACTTAGAAAAGACAAGAAAATTTGAAAAAGGTAAATTAATATTTATTGAACATTTATTCTCTGAAGCTCCCATGCTTAGCATGTGAAAAGCATTATCTCATTTGGTTTCCACAATAGTCCCTGATATAGTTGCAATTGTTTACTTTTGTTTAGTATTCCAGTTTTTGCTAATAACAAAACCCTCTTTAGAATGATTAAATAACTTTAGATTCAGTTTAGAATCAGTTTAAAGAGCTATTCACTTTTTAAAGGCTAGTTAAATAATTAAAATGAGAGATCCACAAAATAATCTCCGTTGTTGGCTTTAATGAATTTTCCTTCTAATTAGCATAGTAAACACTAGTATTATGGGCTTGGTTCCTATAAAGGTATACTTATGAGGAAATTTATCTTATAAGTTATTTCTTTACCCATTGCTCCTACACATGGATAGCCTCCCCCAATTATCAATACCCCCTCCCCCCCAACCCAGAGTGGTACGTTTATTACAATTGATAAACCTACACTGACATATTTCTATCATCTAAAATCCATAGTTTACCTAAGGATTTGCTCTATTTGTTTCATTGAATTCAGTGGGTTTGGACAAATGCATGACATGTATCTACCATTATAGTATTATACAGAGTAGTTTCACTGTCCTAAAAATCCTCCACCTATTCCCACCCCCCAACCTTCACCCTTAACAACCACTGGTTTTTATATTCATAATTTTGCCTTTCCCAGAATATTAAATAGTTAGACTCATTCAGTATACAGCATTTTCAGATTGGCTTCTTTCATTCAGTAATATGCATTTAAGGTTTCTTTATGTCTTTTCAAGGCTTGATGGTTCATTTCCTTTTAGTACTGAAAAATATTCCATTGTCTGGATGTACCACAGTTTATTTATCCATTCACTTGTTAAAGATCATCTTGGTTACTTCTCAGTTTGGGAAATTATGAATAAAACTATTACAAATGTCTGTGTGCATATTTATGTATGGACACAAGTTTGCAACTCAGTTGGGTTAATATCAATGAGGGCCATTACCGAATTGTATAGTAAGTGCATACTTAATTTTGTAAGAAACTTTCAAACTGCCTTCCAAAGTGGATGGACCTCTATAGCATCTTTTACAAGTAAAAATGCCATCAAATGTCAGCATAACGACTAAATATAGCCAAAATGATAAACCTAAGATAGTTCATTTCCAAAGTCTTCATTTTGTTGGACCTTGACTTTATAAACTAATATATATGTACCAGTTAAGAAAAAAGGAGAGTAAATATTATTATTTTTTAAAGTAATATTTGGTTTGGAATAATGAATCATCAGAAAGCACCATAAGAAAACTATGCATTGTTAAAAACTTATTGGGCTTAAGAAGATTGCTTAGGATATATAATGTAGAACCAGGAAGAGAAATATTTAGGGAAACATGATGACTTAAGCCTAGATTCTCCAGTTCATCCACATAATTTTCTTTCTAACTCATTTTCTCTCTAAAAGATTGATTTAAAATTCCATCCCTAGTTTGAGACTATAAATTAAAGCAATAATTAACAATAATTAAAGGCAATAAAATGTCAAAATCGAAATATTGAACTTATTCATCCAATGCTTGGTAAAGAACAAGCCAGCATTCACATTAAATGCAGGAGCTTATTAAATTCAGCAGAGAAATACTTCTCTTCTGTATTTTTTTTTACTATACAGACAGGGTAGTTCATGGATATCATTACACTTATTTAATATTTTTACAGTAGTTTATAGCACATCATGTGCTTATTTTATATGTATTGCTATATTAGAAGTGACAAAATTCACTGAAGCACATTATCTCTATATGGTACCATATTTTTTCCACATTTCCAGTAGAGGCTATTCTCTGGATTATGTGAGTATGCTGGTTCTCATTATAAACCATCTTAGTTATAAATAAGAACTGAAATAAGCACAAGATTCTGCAACAAGGAAAAAAATATGAAAACTAGAATCCCATGAAAAAAAGGCAATAAATAAATACCTTAAAGAGCACCAAAAAAAATGATAAACTTCCTTAATATCTTCCTACTCCTCTGGAAGCATTTAAGAAAAAACAGATTGTAGGTGTACTCCACAATCCAGAGATAGAAAAGAGGAATGTACATTCTGTTTGGGGTAAGAGCTAACACCATTCTTACTTGTGAAAAATGTTAAAGTAATATCTCAGTTACAATTGAATAAGAATTTAGAACTTATTCACTAGCCCCAGGCACACACACCAAAAAGCAAAACAGTGACAGACATAGAATGGAAATATGAATATAAAAAAATTCTTAAATAACCCTTTATCGAAAAGCGTTGGGCCAAGTGTTTTTCAGAATCCAGTATTATTTAGAATTTGCAAAGTAACACCTCTAGCTAACTCTAGGGCTAGAGTAATCAAAGACATTAATATTTCTGCAGCAAAAATATGATAATCCCACTGTGATTTAAAGAAATTATAAGTAGCTTCTTGTTAATTTAGATCAGGTCAGGTTTGGTTACCAAATAAGTCATAGAAAATCTTTGGGTTTTCAAGGAACTTTATTTGCTTGTTCTTGTTTTTTTGTTTTTTTGTTTTTTGTTTTGGCTCTCAGAATTGCAGATAAGAGATTAAAGAGCTATACAATTATTAAAGATAATGTAATTAGAAACCAAGTAAGTGAAATTTTTAGAAAATTAGAATTTCCATTGCCTTTTCTTAGGTCCTCATAAAATTAAAGTTCTATTGATAAAGAAATGGTTTAAGAAACAATTAGTTATTCAAGAAAGTAGATTTAAGATTTAGCATTTGAAGAAGAATGTTCAACTTCTAGAATAATTACAAATAAAAGAAAAATTGACCTTTGTCCCATCACAGTATGTATATATGGAAATAGTAGGATTTAATTGATATAACCATTCTAAATGCTGAAATAATATGATTTTAAATGATGACAAGATATGTCTGATAAATATCAATATTTTTACATTCCTTCTATTTAAGCTAAATTAATTAGCTAATTAATTAATTTCTATTTAAACTTATAAGGGTAAACCTTTAAGTTTATATATACCACTCAGAACTGTCCTCAAGGACTAATTAACAGAGATGGGTCAATAGTTCACGAAATATGTAGGTTATAAAATACTTGGCAATTCCTTGAAATTGGAAACTATTCAGGTGTATGAATTTTAGACACCTAAATTATATAAGAAACAACCTTATTAGTTTTGGGCTTACTTAGATTCTTGCTTTGATATTTAAACCTTTATTAAAACACCCAAATTGAACATATTAAAGTATTATCTATTTTAAAATCTTCCTTGGATCATTGAGCTGCCCGAGGCATGCCCTTGATCTACCACCCTGGATGACTCAAGTGATAGAGTTACTTTCTCATTAATCAAACCAGGCAGTGCACAGAACTTGCAAGATGAAAGTGCCTTTAAATAGATTGCACTTTTTGTACCCAGTTTGTTATCTTTACATGACCAAAAATAGTGATAATCAGGCTTAATATCTACTATTAGCATTTCAGACCTCATTTCAAGAATAATTCTGCCATGTTTTTAATTTGAAGGTAGTGCAGTAAAATTGAGACAAGTAAGATTTGGTGTTAGATATTTAGCTGCCAGAAAGGGAAGAAAGAAAAGTGATGTTTCTTTTTTTATGAATAAAAGAAAAAAATTACAGCGATTTGTGAGATACTTTCCTTTATTTTCTCAACAACCTGGTAGAAACTCAGAAATGAACATCTGTATGGTAATAACGAATCACATTCTGACAGCCTCAAATAATGCAACCGGATCTAAACATTTCTATTTCTATTCAGGAAATAATCACAGTGAAAATTCTTTGAGAAAATTAAATTTATGCCCTTCTTTTTTACCTACCTCTAACAGTATTTACCATAGTAGCCACGTGTAATAAATTCACCATACATATTTAACAAACATTTGCAATACAAACTTTGCTATCATTAACTTTAAAACATGACTAGTTTTATGAGATCTAATTGAGGTATATGAAAACATATAAGTTTTCTTACATAAACTTTGCTTTAAATTATTTTTTTTTCTTTTCTTAAATTGACCCTCTTGAAAGTAATTTATCTGCAATTTTCAATAATATATCTCCTGCTAGTACTTCAGTAAGAAACATAAGAGGTTAAGTATGAACTTTCAAAGTACACTGAGAATATGAAATATAGTAACACCCATAAAGAAAACACAAATTCCTCTGCATGCTTTATATCATTTTAACTTACAATAGTAATCACCAACTTACTGTATTTCCTAGGGATTTCCCAAGGCACAGCCAAAGGCAATCAGTTCCTCCCAGCTAGTCATAAATGTCCTATGTTTCTTTCATTGCTTAAATATTGCCCTAAGCCCTTTCCTTTTATTATATGCCTTTGAAATGGAGTGAACCATGTCCCAAAAGACCCTTACCAAGAAGAAAGTTGACATTTGCAACAATAAGAAGCAGCATGCACTGTGTGTGAATATGAGGGCCTAAAAGACTTGACATAACGTCCCTCTAATTATTTTAGTCTTCTCTGGCAGTGTGCTCATTTATTATCAATAGAAAGTAAAACCTTTTAAATGTCAGTACTCTTCATGCTACAGATGTGGGGAAATAAGTTAATACTGAGGACAGGCTATTTATAAAATTTTTTTTGTAGAGATGGAGATAAACATTCTCTTTAAACTTATTTTTTTTTGTTATTTGACAGAGAGGTACTCATTATGATAAACTACATACTTTTTACAGAAAAAAAGAGAAAAAGAGGACTAAAATACATAATGAAAAGCAAAGACATAAGAGATTAATTTCATCATTTGAAAGCATACACTTGACATATACAAATACTTATTAAAAACCTTTCGTGCAGAGCATCTGGGTGGCTTAGTTGGTTAAGCCTCTGATTATTGGTTTCCGCTGAGGTCATAATCTAATGGTCTTGAGATGAGCTGAGCTCCGCATCTGGCCCTGCATTAACATCATGGAGCCTGCTTCAGATTCTCTCTCTCCCATTCATGCACTCTCTGTCTCTGTCTCTGTCTCTGTCTCTGTCTCTCCCTCTCAAAATAAATAAATAGACATTAAAAGGAAAAAAAACCACCCTTTAATGCTTCCCCAATGATGGCAGAATTCAGAAACCTGTACTTAACCCTCAGGTTTGCTACAAGCTTATCACTTTTAAATCTATCACTTTCCCAAATAACACTCAGACTGGCCTTAAAAAAAAAAAAAGAAAAGAAAAGAAAAAAGAAAAGAAAACCAGAAAATGGAAAAATAAGTAGATTGTAGGACACAGGGAAGAGGAGATAATTCTGTAAAGTTTATGTCTTGATTGGCAAATCTGAACTATATCCAAGTGTGTATATTGAAGGTAGAGTAATATTCCAGTTATCTGGAATCAGAGATGCAAAATATTCAGAAGCATGAGAGAAATGTGGATCTGAAAGTACAATGGTACTTGTAAGTACTACTTACAATGGTAAGTAGTAAGGACGATATTGTATCATAGCCTATTCCACAGCCGAGGAACATAATCTTCTTCTGGGTACAACATATAATAAAAGACAATAAATCAATGCCCTTTCATTTGCAAAATAAGGACCAGTTGATCAGCTACCAGAGAAAATCTCTGAATCCAAGAATTCTACAAAAATGTATCTCCACACTAAACATTTTATTTTAACCTAAAACACACAGAAGTTCATTCATTTAACCATGTTTTGACATAGGACCAAGGTCTTTCCCTTGAGTGAAAGGGTCTTCTGCATGTTACTCCTTCTTTCTTGCCTGATCACACAGTAGTGCATCCTCCGCAAATGACACTTTAATTTAAAGTGGCTTTAGAGCTTAAAGTTCTTTGCAAAGCAATATTAATGTTGATTTTTTTCCTATGGATTTACTCATTTCTTCCAAAATATTCAGGGTTTTCAAGACATTCTGAAACATTCAGCTTAGTTTTGTTCATTCTTTTCAAATGCCCATTGCTCTGTTTACCTAATAATTAACTCATTCACCTAATAACAATAATATTTAAGATAATAATAACAACAAAATTAAACAGGTTTAGGGGCAAAGAAGTCAAGGAAAAGTAGCAAGCCAGACAATGTGAATAATGCCTATCACCATCAGCATCAAGGCTTTCCAGAGGGAATGGGCATTTGAATTAATTCAATGTGTAGGTTGTGGTGTCCTCTTATGATCCGAGTGATCAAATGAATGTTGAATTATGTTCATTGCCTATTTTTAAAGATTGGTAGAAAGTCTGACAGAAGCATGTGCTATAAAAATTAATTTTTTGACATACATAAAATAATCTTCATGTATCTAGAAAATTTCCCTAATTCATTGTACTTCAGATCCTTGTGTTGGTATATTAATGTTTTTTTTCATGTTTTTATTATTTATTTTTGAGAGAGAGAGAGACAGAGCGTGAGTGGGGAGGGAGGGACAGCAGAGAGAGAGAGGGATACACAGAATCCAAAGCTGGCTCCAGGCTCTGAGCTGTCAGCACAGAGCCCATCGTGGGGCTCAAACCTAACAACCATGAGATCATGACCTGAGCTGAAGTTGGACACTTAATCCACTGAAACACCCAGGCGCCCCAGTGGGTTTTTGTATATAGCAATATACGATAGTTAATGATCATGTAAGTCATAGTTTATTCAATAGTCTAATTTTCAATTCAATTGTTTTCATAGTCAATAAAATAGTCACCAGATTATAATTTACTTTTACTGAAAAAGGTCTAAATTAATCCAAATTCCAAAGATAATTTAAAAACCAAAATTGGATTTTAGTATTTGACAGGTCAGGTTAACCTCTCATTTTTCTCATGAGTGAAAAGTTGGAAGTCAGTGGCTGTTGAAAATTCTACTGAGACCTCAAAGGAAATGTTAATAAGTTACAGTTGATATTTCTTTCTTATGGTTTAGTAAGATTGAAATCAAGAAATATCAGTTCACACACTTAAAGTTAATTTTAAGTCTTTTTCGTCAAGCAACAGAAAGATTAAATGTAGATAAAGAATATTAGAATTACACTTATTAGCCATATATGCATTCAGATAAGTGTTACATTCCTTTTGTAATATTTTAGTATAATGTGTTTTGAATTGAGAATTCACACCCCCCCCATTCATGAGAAGTTACTCTCAGCAGTCACTTCTATGAACAGCGATTAAACTAGTTAAAATTGTTTTCAGTATTCTCCAAATCTAACAATAGTAATATAAAATTTTAAAAGTCTACTATGTTTTATAAAATATAGATCTCACAATTGCAGTGTTGGAGTGTTTCATGGAGAAAATATTGAGGATTATGCTTTTTAAAACAAAAAATAAAGGAAACTTTAATCATGAGAGAACAGTTGGATAATTCTTTCCAGAAAATGTTCCATTTATTAAAGGATAAGCTAGTTTAGAATGATTTTAGATAAATAGTAAGACAAAGCCACTTATTACTGAGAAATGTTTCTATACCTTTAAAATACTAGAAACTAGAAAGATTACAAACTACACAATGTTAACTATAATACAATTTATTTATTGTGCAAGTAACTTTTTCTGTTATGTTATTAAAATGATAAAACTGTAGGCAACATTTAAACTCTCAAAAAAAATACCCACAAAGAGAGCAGCGCTTTTTCCTTATAGTTCTTTGTTAATAAAAAATAATTTGTGCTCTCCTGAGGAAGACATTATAAAATGCAATATAAATGTGCTTTAGGAAAATTACCAGACACTCTCTTGCTCACCCATCATTAGTTTTTCATCCTGGTGGTTTGTTAAAAGTCAGCAGGAAGCATAATTATGGTTTTGGTATATGGTAGTATAATTATTTCCCTGTTTCCTTCATTTGTCCACATTTTTAAAGGTAAAAATATAGTCTATACTGGAATAACCAATCTTCTTGTGAAATGGATCAAGTTGGAAGGGATCTCCAGTAGTCCTTTCATTTTGACAAATAGTACAGACTTTTAAAAAATCTATCATTATATCCCTATTTTATATATATTAAGGTAGAGAAAAAAAAGTAGCTTTTATTTTTAGAAACTCCTAGAATGGAATCAGAAGGATTTTTCCAGTATTTATTTATTTTAAAAGGTGTTCTAATTTTAATGATCATTATCATTGTTTTTCTGTCAAACTTTGATTTTCAGACTAAACTATTCCAAGTTTTCTATTTCTTCGTATAGATACTAGTTTTTGAATTTTCTAATGTCTAATATTTAGCACCACTTTGACATATATTTAATGACATCTTGGCTTACAAAGTAGAAAAGTAGAATCAAAGTTAGATAGCTAAGGGACTCTGTCGTATATGTGCACTAGGATATCAACTATAACAACGTGGGTCAGTTATTTTACAGAATTTAGCATCCTCTGAAATAGTTTGCAGTCTAGGTACTAATTTTGTAATATAATTTTCAAGTGATATATATTTAGGAAAATCAATACTTTTAGATCTTAGACAAAATGAATAAACTTGAATTTTAAAATTTGGCAATAGACAATAAAAATTTAAGTGCAGAATATCATAATTAAAATTAACCTCTTTTGAAGTATTCCAACTAGAGAATGCAAATACTTTATTCCCATACTAGTTATATTTCCAGAAAAATAAGCATTCTAAAATAGTCAGTGTTAGAATGCTCACTCAAATCATTGAGGCAAATCTCTGAACTTTAGGTATAGCTACTTGGATTGCCTTTTGTCTAGAGTATGCTTGAGCAAGCAGGAAATTTAATTCTATCTCTCTCTACCTGTCTCACAGACAAATACACACACACACACACACACACACACACACACATAGATACAGATACAGATGATAGATGATATACAGATATAGATATAGATGATATAGATACATATATAGATATAGATATATGTGTCATACATGTATTTTATTGTATATTTCAGGATAGTTTCACATATGCCACTTCATTTGTTTCTATAAAAAATCTTCATGAGCTTGGTAACATTATTCTCATTTAATAGATGATGATGCTAAGGCCCAGAGTGCTTAAATGACCTGGAAAAGGTGTTAAGTGTTAATAGTTGCTAGAAAAAAAAAATAATTGCTAGAGAGGATGAGTTTGAAGGTCAAGGGATTCAGTCTATACTAAGGTGAGCTAAACTGAGAAATTAAGTAGTTCCATAAGTTTTTTCAGGCAATGAGAGTCTCAACTTTGAATCACGGGGATTGAAATTTAAGATCATACTGTTACATAATGGTGAGTTAGATTAGAAATGTTTTTTGAAAGTTTTTCTTATAGTATTGTCCTAATAGGCACATTAAGAATACCATAAAAATGGCTAGAAAGTCATAAAAGATAAGTAAAGAGCTTTCTAATTTAAAATTTTTAAAATATAATTGGAATTTAGGTCATTTGGAGAGAATGAAATACAAATCTATTTTTAATACACTAATTAGAATTATGAATCTGTACTTACAACAAAGACAGTTGTACAGTTATAATCTCTTTCTATATTATACTTTCTACACTAAGTATACATATACTTTCTATATATCTATATATCTATACATATACTTTCTATATATCTCAACTATACCAAATTAATTCATTCATTCTTCAGCATATATTCATTGAGTATCTACAACGTGCAGGTACTATTCTACATGTCAGTAATGTGTTCGAGTAAATAAAAGCAAATTATGCCACTCTACCATCAATGCCTACCAAGTGCCAGAAATTTTCATGTCTAATACAAAACATTATTTTAATAATAATAGTTTACACAAATTCAGACCTTATTTTGTAATAAGCATATTAAGAACATTAATTATTCAAAACTCATAGCAACCTTATTTATTATGTGGCATTTTTATTCCCATTTTCCAAAATGAAACTGAGACCCAGATATTACATAATTTTCCCAAGTTTTCAGAGTCAGCAAACTCTAAGCTAAGATTTGAACCTAAATAGCTCAGCATCAGAGCCCAAGTTCTTACCCCACTGTACCATATTTACCGTTTTTGACCACTTAGAAGTACTTTTTATACATCATTTATTTTAATCCTCTGTGATGTTCATAATCTTCACAATAATCCTCCAAGGCAAACATAATCTTCATTTTACAAATCATAAAATTGGAGTTTGTAGAAGAGATAAAATGACATACTTAAAAGTCATGCACGTCTGCCCTCCTCTCAAGTCTACCAAGCAGAGCCATCTTTAAGCATTTCAACATTACATTATTCAGGACTGGCTAAGCATATCTTTGGAACACCAGCGAAATAAAGGTACAAATAAATGAGCATATGCATGTAACAAATTGTACACTTGCTGTTTAATAATTTAAAAAATCAACATAGCCACCAGAGGAGAAAAAAAAAAACAAAACTAGAACTTAATCGGGTTCCTTTGTTCTTACTGTCTGAGTTAGTGTTATTTTCATTTGAATTATTTATGTGGGGAGTGAAGTGGGCCGTGATAAGACACTACAATTTTCGATGCTTACAGCTTCTGATAGTTTTACTCCTACTCTATATAACTCATTTTCTATTCATAAAAGTTACATGAGGTAGCATTATTTGTGGCAAAAGGGAAGCTAAGAAAATTCAATAATTTGTTCAAGTTTACAAGACTAATTAGTAGCAGATATGGAATGTAAGCTAAAGGTATTCTGACTCCAGAATCCAAGTTCTTTCCAAGATGACATACTGATAACTAGTTTATCCTAGAGATAAATGAGAAGATTTGGAATCATTCCATAAGACAGCAGTTAAAAGAAAGAAAAAGGTTATCCTGTATAAAAGAAAATTCAGGGGACTATTAACAGATAAAAAGTTGTATTATCCCAGTGAGGCAGGACTGGGACCAAAGGATGGAAGAGTGAGTGACAGATTTTGAATTAACCTAAGAATTTTGTTGACAGTCAAAGCTATCAACAGAAATGTTTGGATAGAGACTAGATAACCATGTTGATGTGATGTAAAGACTGCGTAAACACTAACGGTAGGGAGCAAGGTATCTAAAACACCAGATCTCCAGCCTCTCTATATTTTGAATCATCTGGAAAATTAAAAAAATAATATGTATGCCTGAGTACCATCTCCAGTGATTGTGATTTAACTGCTAATGAGGTGTGGACACAGGAATGGGGAATTTTTAAACCTTCCCAGGTAATTGATTCTAACATTTAGTAAAATTGACAATGCCATAAAATGACTTAAATCATGAACCATGAAATGGGACCATGAACAAAAATAACAGTTTTGAACATTGGTTTTTAACAAGGGACCCATTTCCATAGTATAATAGTTTAGAGCACATGTTTGGAATCAAAAAGTGGAGTCTTATCTCTGCAAACTCATCACTCCAAGACTTAGTTGCTTCCTCTCACACAGTGAGATATTAGCAGTTATCCCCTTATGGAAAGGTTGAGAGGATTAATGTAAGATCTATCACAAAATCTACACAATTAGTAGTTACTACTTGTATGATTAATTCCAGTGAGGTAGGAAGAACTATATATTTTTTTTCTCCCAAGCTCACGTGTGAAGGTTTATGTGTATACTGGGGTGGTGGTGATTAATAGCAAGAATAGTGTGTTAGGCTGTGAGATAATTATTGCCCTCTTTTTCTCCAAGGTTGTCTACTGCCTGTTTTTCCACACTCTTCAAGCTTACTCAGTGTGCTGTTATTTTAAAGTGAAAGTGTAAGCTCGCTAAGGTGATTTAAATAGACCGTGTACAGGATCTGAGGTTGTAGGCACTCGACTATACATCCACAGCAACTCTAGAGCTTAGTCCTTACTGTAAACTGAATTAACTTTGAAGTTTGTGCCCTTGTGAATTTGGCAAATTATATACATGAAAGAATAAACATATCTGAAAGCTCAACTATCCTTGTTCTTTGTTTTTAATCGTGCAACTGCTTCCTTTCCCAAGCGCTTTTAAGTTGAACAAACCCTTTTGTAATGCCAAGGTCGTGATCATGTTTGTATGAGCTCATATTATTTCATGAATATCACAGCTTCTTTGAGGACTACAAGGAAAATAAATGTCAGAAAACTCACATAAGTGCTTTGAGAACAAATATGCATCCCATTTCATTCCAGTACAAAAGATTTAATTAAAACAAAATCATGAAACTAATGTTTCTGTTTTTAAACAAAGGAATATGCCAATGAAATCACCAAGTCCCTTCAATATGCATCTTTAAGATAACATTAATATGTAGTATTTTACTTCCACAATGATGCTTTTGAGTATTGATTTTATCTAGACTATTTTTAATCACACTTTTATTTTTTTCAATTACCCTCATAGTTTAATTTTTAAAATTTCCTTTAGAAAGTTTTTTCTTTACTTTTCCAAACCTGTTTCTCATTTACAATGTACACTTGTTTTGTAGCAAATTTAATTTAGATTTCATGTGCATCCTGTTTTGAGTATTTAAAACCATTTTGAGTAATAGCACTCAGGTTCTGTTTTATAGACAATAAATACAGTATTGTAATAAAGGAAACATGGATTCTTGCCCTGGCACTACCTTTCAATACACTGGTGATCCTAGACAACTTAACCTCTCGCTGTGTCATTTTCTCACCTATACTTTGATTAAATGAACTCCGTTTGTAAAGCACTTAGAGTAATATCTGGTTTTAGTAAGAACTATATAAATAAGCACCATGAAGTCGTTTATGCATATTAGCACAGGGCCTGACATATACTAAGTAGTCAAGGATAAAGTTGGAGGTCAATCACTTAGATCTACAACAAATTGTGTGATATAAAATAATCTCCGTGAGCCTCAACAACCTCACCTTAAACACAAGCATTATAATACCTATTTTGTGTCACAGGATTGTTATGACAATCAGTCAAACATTGCTATCCATGAAACTAGTGAGGGGTACCTGGGTAGCTCAAGTCAGTTAAGCATCAGACTCTTGATTTCAGCTCAGGTCATGATCTCACTATAGTTGGATCAAGCCCCATGTCAGGCTCCAGGTTGACAGCATGGAGCCTACTTGGGATTCTCTCTCTGCCTCTCTCTCTCTCTGTCCCTCCCATGCTCATGTTCTTTCCCTCTCTATAATGTATTTTCATTTGCCAAGCAGAAGGGAGTTTGCTTAAAACAGGAAGCATAGCATTGGAAAAGAGTTGACATCCTCTCCCAAGGAGATGATGTCCTGTCTCAAGGTTAGAGCCAGGAAATTGCTGACAAAACAACTGTTTTAAATTATGATTTATGTCAGCTTACTGCACATAAAATATTAGATATCTAAAAATTTAAAAAGGAATGTCTTAAAAAGTCTTTAGTGCATTACGATTTTGTGTATGGTATTCCTTTGTCTTTCACATTGTGAAAAATTATATTTTTATTCAGCTGACTCCAAATGATCACAAATTTTGAATTACTAACATTTATTACAGTAAAATTAATTTAAAAAAACCTGGAATTTGCCCAGTGTAAAATAGGGTGAAAATACACATTTATGTAGTTTAAAACATAGTAGACGTCATGTCTCACTTCCCACCCATAATATTACCTATTTCTTTCCTCTTTTTCTTTTGGAAAACGATGCCTTACTAAAGCAAAACCATTAATCGTGAACAGCCATCACTTAAATGCAGAAATATTAAAATAAATCTTTTCTTCCCAGAAATATTTCTCAGAGTGAAGTTATGGCTCAATAAGGAAGACATTTCCATCTTAAAGTTAGCACTAAATATTTTACTTGTGGTCTCTTGGCACATTTGCAGTCCATGTAGAAGAAATATTTGCATTTCCCACAGTGGGTACTTAATACTAAGGTGAACAATTCTATTCAGAACTTTCTCTCACTTTCTCAAAAATAAATAAGCATTAAAATTTTTTTTTAAAGAATAAGATTCAAGTTGTGCAGGAATGTGTGCATGTATCTACATGTGTCTGTGCAGGCATGAGTGCATTCAAACTTATTGAATCCACATAATTCAAACAGAGTAGGCAAGCTGAACCATAAATATTAAAAAGCACTTTTCATGTCAGGCTCAGTTTGATGTTAAAAAAGCTTAGGATTAATACCTGCATGAGTTGTTTTGTTTTGTTTTTTAATGAAACAAATATTTGGTTGTGTCTTCTGTTAATTCCCCTGCACCACTGGACTATTTTGAGACATGTCAAAATTAATTAGAATAAAATAAAAGCTAATAAAAGATAGTTTTCTCTAACATAATATTCCTAAGCATATACCAATACTTCTTTTTTGTTGTATTTTTAAAATAAATGTTCATTTATTTATTTTGAGTGGGAGAGAGACCTTGGGTGAGCAGGGGAGTTGCAGAGAGAGAGGGAAAGAAAGAGAATCCCAAGCAGGATCTGCAAAGTCAGCACAGAGCCCAATGTGGGGATTGAACTCACAAATCTGTGAGTGAGATCATGACCTGAGACATAATCAAGAGTTAGACACTCAACTGACTGTGCCACCCAGGTGCCCTTTTGTTGTATGTTTTAGCAATGATGTCTTTCATTGCATTATCCATAGTAAATGGTGTTGTATTTGGAGCTGCAGTAATTTTTTTTTTTTTTCCTGCATAAGAACTTAGAGCCAAATAAGATTTCCCTCTTAGGCTGAAATATTGAAAGGTCCCATATAATGACAAAAAGTATTTCTAGGCTTTTAGGAGTACATCATGATTGACTGTACTAAAAATTTTGTGAGCAAGAAGGGACATTGTATAGCCCAGGAACATAGAATGGGGGTAGATATGAAATTCTCCCAGGGAAAAGATGTTTAGTTCTAAGAATACTGTCTGAAAGGCTCATTCTTTAGCATAATGCCACTTAACATCAAAATCAAACGACTGATTCCTTACTTAATTCACATGCTCACTAAGCCATTTTGATCATAATTTGGCTTCCTTTGTGCCACCCACATGGAGACAAGGTTGGATAATTTATCTGCTTCTCTAGTATAGTTAGCATTCTTACTGCATGTGGATAAATTAGAATTCTGAATCTATGTATCAATCTCATGAGCTCATTTTTTGTGAGTCTGTCTTCTTTATGAGTGATGAATCTGAAAGTACTAAAAGAGTTTATCATTCTGCTGACTAATGTTTAGACACTTGAACTTTGGAAAACTCATTTTCTTTATTTTATTTTATTTTATTTTATTTTATTTTATTTTATTTTATTTTATTAAATTTTTTTAACTTTTATTTATTTTTGAGACAGAGAGAGACAGAGCATGAATGGGGGAGGGTCAGAGAGAAAGGGAGACACAGAACCTGAAACAGGCTCCAGGCTCTGAGCCATCAGCACAGAGCCCGACGCGGGGCTTGAACTCACGAACCGTGAGATCATGACCTGAGCCGAAGTCGGACACTTAACCGACTGAGCCACCCAGACGCCCCGGAAAATTCATTTTCAACTGTGACATCCCCTCAATAATGATAATGTTAGCAGACACGTAGGTCTGTCATGTGAGTAATGTCATGTGACATTACATTATTCTCATGTTGTAAGTTCTTTACATATGCAAACACATTATATGGTCATAAAAGATCTCTGAGTTCAGTATTTTTATTATATTTCTTTTTGTTCCATGTGAAGAAACTGAGGCAGAAAAGTAAATGGTAGAAAATTTCTGGTTCCAGACTGTGCCAGAGTACTTCTAGAGTACTTATTAACGTAAACATTAACATTCTAGAAGCCTTGTTCATATCAACATTGATATTACTGCTTATTTTATTTTTATTTTTTTTTTCAACGTTTATTTATTTTTGGGACAGAGAGAGACAGAGCATGAACGGGGGAGGGGCAGAGAGAGAGGGAGACACAGAATCGGAAACAGGCTCCAGGCTCTGAGCCATCAGCCCAGAGCCTGACGCGGGGCTCGAACTCACGGACCGTGAGATCATGACCTGGCTGAAGTCGGACACTTAACCGACTGCGCCACCCAGGCGCCCCTTACTGCTTATTTTATATTTCTGCCTTGAAGTTTAAAAAAAATTCCATAAAATTCAATAGGTAAGTACAAATTAAAATTTTATTCTTATTACTTAATAATGTATCTTGGTTTTAAAGATCCTATGATATGCTACTTCCAATCAAATGTTGAAATTATTTGAAAATAGAAATACATTTAAAAATATTTTGGGAATGCTTGACTTACAACATTTTGAAGACAATACACTTTCTGGTATTTTTACAAGAGTTTTAAAAATATCCATCCACTCTTACATGCCTTTATGCAGGGTCATATAGGAAATTTGGACTTTATTAAACTCAAATCACACGTCTATTTATTAATCACTGCCATGACATGAGAATAGCTCTATGTTAACTTGTTTTCTTTGTATTTAAGATTAATGGACAAAATGAACACTTAAAAATATAAATCAGTAAATGTTTAATACTGCATAATCTTAAAGTAATCATTATAAATATTTGCTTGTGATAAATTCATTTAGAGAAAACATATTGAAATTCCCAGAGTGTGCCTGCTACATGTCATACTCTATGAGAGGCACAGAATAAATTATGAAAATCCCCTCTTTTAACCTAGTATAAAAAACATTAACAAAAAATAACAAAATGGCAAAAATAACATTAATACAGCTACGATATATGAAGTGCTATCAGAAGGTAATAAAAAAGGATACTATTTGTGACTGGACATTGATGTACTCAACACACATTTTCTGTGCTACTCTATGCCAGGTACAGTTTGGGAGGATTGGGATTTCAGCATTAAACAGAAAAAAGTTTTGTGCCCATGGATCTATTGTAGATTCTAGTAAGAGGAGAAAGGCAATAAATACTATCAAATATATAATGTGTAAGGAAGTGATAAGTGTTTTTCTATTAAGTAGGATAGTGAGGAAAGAGAAGAGAACTCAATGAAATGAGAAAATGATCCCTATAGGATTATTTAGAGAGAAGCTTATCTAACTGAAGAGTTAACTGCAGATTAAGAATGGCTAATTACTGTCCTTCTTATAAAGCAAAGTTTCATTTTTGTGTTTTTGTAAAATGTAATTTAAGCAAATCTTGAAGGATGATTAGGATTTGAGCAAAGAATGGTAAGAAAAAGAAATGACAAGGGGATAGTTTGGCATGAACTAAGCCAGGATAGTGAAAAATAAGGGGAATGTTTAGGAATTGAGGTATTATTTGGCTGAAGAGCAAAGTATGCATAAAAAGCAAGGGAAGGTGAGGCTGAGAGGGAAAGTGAAATGAGCTGCAGGTATAAGGACCTGAAATTTAAGAGTGGAAGAAGGAAAATGTATACATATGTAAAATTCAGAAGATAGAGTTGATAAATTCTGTGATTGGTTTGATTTGGTAGCAAAAAAAAGATGCAGTCAAAGATAATTGTGAAGTTGGACCTCGATGACTTGAAAATTATATTGTCATTAATAGGAAAGCAAATCAGAAAGAAGACCTAAATTGATAGCAACTACTGAGTGATAAATTACAATTGAAATTATGTCTATGTTTGAGTATTATGTTGTATGTGTGACCATATTATTCATTTATGTAGTATTCCATAATTTTAAGTAAATGAACAAATATGACTGAGATAAGATAAAAACAGAGAGGGAGGCAAACCATAAGAGGCTCTTAAATAAAGAGAACAAACTGAGAGTTGCTGGAGGGGAGGTGAGGGAGGGGTTAAGTGGGTGATGTGTATTAAGGGATCTTCTGGGATGAGAGAAAGTTAAGAGATAAGGGGATGTTAAGAGATGCATCACTGGGTTCTACTCCTGAAGCCAAGGCTACACTGTATGTTGTTAACTAATTGGAAAATTCTAAAAAATTACATTTCTCATGACTAAGAAACTTATGTATGAACAGGCTGGAAGTAAATAATATAACTTAATCACTAATTTCAAAAAAAATTTTTTTTTCAACGTTTATTTATTTTTGGGACAGAGAGAGACAGAGCATGAACGGGGGAGGGGCAGAGAGAAAGGGAGACACAGAATCGGAAACAGGCTCCAGGCTCTGAGCCATTTCCCAGAGCCTGACGCGGGGCTTGAACTCACGGACCACGAGATCGTGACCTGGCTGAAGTCGGACGCTTAACCTACTGCGCCACCCAGGCGCCCCAATCACTAATTTCAAATATTACTAAACATTTATGAGAGAACGCACAAATGTATAGGCACAGGACATAATAAGTAGATTATGTAATGATATACTAAACACTGGGTAATATTTATCTTAAAATTACAAAATTCATAACAGAGTTCTTTTTCTCTTGAAGCATAATGTCCAACCTTGGATGAGACTTCCAAGATGGAATTTTGCCTTCATAATTTTAGCTATTTGACTTTGACAAACTCTCTTTACTTCAGTGTTCTCTCTCCTACTATGAAGATAATGGGTATGCCTACTTCATAGGTTTGTTGGGAAAATTTAAGGAGCAAATCTATCGATATTGTTCCATAGCTACTTTTCTATACATGTTACCATGGTTACTGCTATTGAGATGTTATATATTTTTATTTGTTTTTTCCATATTATAAATGTAATTTTGGAGAAATCTGCAGATACTTCACTTGATAATTCTTTTTTTTCCCTCCCTTTAACCACAATGACCTAGAATTGCTGGAGATTTGGGAGGAAAAGTAACTAAGAATTTTAATATCATTCACCCAATATAAGTTTGTATTGTCTTTTTTTTAACTTCTTCAAGCTCAGTTGTATCACCTTAGAAGATATATTGAGGATTGAACAAGAAAAACAATATCACTTACATGTTTGGGATGTGAGCAATGTCTAGACTGCCATATCTGCCATATATTGGAAGTAACCTTTTGCAAAGCCAGACAACACAACATCAAGAATTGCTTTTAAATTTACATGTATCCCTAAAACATACTTCTCAATTTTAAAGAATTCAAACGAATGAAACATTCTTACTTGCCTAATCATTTCTCAATCCCTCAAACACAAATATAATATCTGTAAAATTAAATTGGAAATATTAAGAAAATAATAAATACATTTTTATTTTATTTCATGGTTTTGTTTAAACTCTGCTGAGCATATAGTAATAAACACATACACAGACACCTACACACACACACACACATATTAGAAGTGCTCCAAACAGTCAAACATAGGGTGACTACTGTTGTAAACCACCTTTAAGAAATAGAAAATCCAGCCTACTTAATAAAAGGAGGGAAGGGTTTCCATTTCTTTTCTCAAGCCACCTGAAAAAATGGTGGAAGAAATTCCAGATTAATTCTCAATATGTGAAAGGTTTGGGCTACCATTTTATTTTGCTATCATGTGAAGCAAATTCATCTCCTGGGCCTTCAGAAGCAGAAATGGGACACTATTGAAAATGAGCAGTTTAGGGAAAATCATAGTCTGAGAGAAAATTATGTGTCATGTAGTCATAAAAATGAGTAAATCCCTGAAAAAAGTTTCACTTTTGAAAATCTTGCATTCTGAGAGAACTGGTCTGCATTCAAAACCATATAAATATTTTTTTTTCCAGAACACATACTATATACCAAGAACTCTGCCAAGTCCTAAGAGTTCATATTAATAGGACATGTTTTCCAGCTTCAAGGAGCTGACAGTAGCTGCTAAGAAGCCATGAACCCAGCATACTGAGTATCTGATACCCAGGAGAAGCTCAATACATAATTTGCTTTACTTAATGAATGTTGATTATATGGAAACTACCAAGACAGCAGAAAAAATGTACTCAGGAAAGACCTTCTGGCAAAAGATGAAAAGAAGAGACTTCCTGACTGAAGGAACAACTTAAGTAAAAGCCTGGAACAGAAAACTTAGAATATTCTGACCCATCTGCTCAGTATTACTACACTGTTAAATGTGAAATACAATTAAGTTGATACCTTTAGAGACAGAAAGGGAGACAATATTATAGGCCAAATGACCCAAAAAGCCAACCTTCAAGAAATGGTCACAGAAAGTGAGTCTTACATCTCGGGGGTTTTGCCAGCTTTTGTACTTTCAGGCTTTCTAAGATTAAAGTGGAATATATTTTCTTTTTTTAGCCACAAATTCTATAACCCCCCTCCATGAGAAAAAGAGGAAAGGAAAAGACATTTTCTTTTCCTGGCTACAGTAATAGTACTGTCATAGTCTTCCAAAACATGTGACACCTAAATCATGGAAATGGCTTAAAATGTCAACCAACTCAAGTTTTGCAAATTTAGAAAAAATATAAAAGTACAACCATGAATTAAGATAAACATTTTGTTTTAGAATAGTTTTAGATTTATACAAAAGTTTTAAAGAGAGTTTCTACTTACTTTACATGTTTTAAACTATACTTAAATTCTATACAGCTTTTAAAATTCTACAGGGTTAAAAAAATAAAAAATAAAATAATAAAATAAAATAATTCTATGGGGTAACCATAAGGGCAAAGGAGAACACTGAAATCATAAGTGGCTCTAATACAAAAAACATCTATCCTAGAGTATATATATCCTA